>NC_053025.1:78060011-78246836 GCF_003073215.2 Triticum urartu
CGAAGGCAAGACTTTTGTTGCTAAATTCGGAAACTTTCTAGAGAAGGAGTTTCTCTCGAAAGAAGTGAGTGGGAAGAAAGTAGAACTTAACGAGGTAACTGTACCTACTCCCTTATTGGAGAGTAGTACATCACAGAAACCTGTTTCAGCGACACCTACACCAATTAGTGAGGAAGCTAATGATAATGATCATGAAACTTCAGAACAAGATACTACTGAACCTCATAGATCAACCAGAGTGAGATCTGCGCCCGAGTGGTACGGTAATCCTGTTCTGGAAGTCATGCTACTAGATCATGATGAACCTACGAACTATGAAGAAGCGATGGTGAGCCCAGATTCCGCAAAATGGCTTGAAGCCATGAAATCTGAGATGGGATCCATGTATGAGAACAAAGTATGGACTTTGGTTGACTTGCCCAATGATCGGCAAGCAATTGAGAATAAATGGATCTTCAAGAAGAAGACGGACGCTGACGGTAATATTACTGTCTACAAAGCTCGACTTGTCGCAAAAGGTTTTCGGCAAGTTCAAGGGATTGACTACGATGAGACCTTCTCACCCGTAGCAATGCTTAAGTCTGTCCGAATCATGTTAGCAATTGCCGCATTTTATGATTATGAAATTTGGCAGATGGATGTCAAAACTGCATTCCTGAATGGATTTCTGGAAGAAGAGTTGTATATGATGCAACCAGAAGGTTTTGTCGATCCAAAGGGAGCTAACAAAGTGTGCAAGCTCCAGCGATCCATTTATGGACTGGTGCAAGCCTCTCGGAGTTGGAATAAACGCTTTGATAGTGTGATCAAAGCATTTGGTTTTATACAGACTTTTGGAGAAGCCTGTATTTACAAGAAAGTGAGTGGGAGCTCTGTAGCATTTCTGATATTATATGTGGATGACATATTACTAATTGGAAATGATATAGAATTTCTGGATAGCATAAAGGGATACTTGAATAAGAGTTTTTCAATGAAAGACCTCGGTGAAGCTGCTTACATATTAGGCATTAAGATCTATAGAGATAGATCAAGACGCTTAATTGGACTTTCACAAAGCACATACCTTGACAAAGTTTTGAAGAAGTTCAAAATGGATCAAGCAAAGAAAGGTTTCTTGCCTGTGTTACAAGGTGTGAAGTTGAGTCAGACTCAATGCCCGACCACTGCAGAAGATAGAGAGAAAATGAAAGATGTTCCCTATGCTTCAGCCATAGGCTCTGTCATGTATGCAATGCTGTGTACCAGACCTGATGTGTGCCTTGCTATAAGTCTAGCAGGGAGGTACCAAAGTAATCCAGGAGTGGATCACTGGACAGCGGTCAAGAACATCCTGAAATACCTGAAAAGGACTAAGGATATGTTTCTCGTTTATGGAGGTGACAAAGAGCAAATCGTAAATGGTTACGTTGATGCGAGCTTTGACACTGATTCGGACGATTCTAAACCGCAAACCGGATACGTGTTTACATTAAACGGTGGAGCTGTCATTTGGTGCAGTTCTAAACAAAGCGTTGTGGCGGGATCTACGTGTGAAGCGGAATACATAGCTGCTTCGGAAGCAGCAAATGAAGGAGTCTGGATGAAGGAGTTCATATCCGATCTAGGTGTCATACCTAGTGCATTGGGTCCAGTGAAAATCTTTTGTGACAATACTGGTGCAATTGCCTTGGCAAAGGAATCCAGATTTCACAAGAGAACCAAGTACATCAAGAGACGCTTCAATTCCATCCGGGATCTAGTCCAGGTGGGAGACATAGAGATTTGCAAGATACATACGGATCTGAATGTAGCAGACCTGTTGACTAAGCCTCTTCCACGAGCAAAACATGATCAGCACCAAGGCTCCATGGGTGTTAGAATCATTACTGTATAATCTAGATTATTGACTCTAGTGCAAGTGGGAGACTGAAGGAAATATGCCCTAGAGGCAATAATAAAGTTATTATTTGTTTCCTTATATCATGATAAATGTTTATTATTCATGCTAGAATTGTATTAACCGGAAACATAATACATGTGTGAATACATAGACAAACAGAGTGTCACTAGTATGCCTCTACTAGACTAGCTCGTTAATCAAAGATGGTTATGTTTCCTAACCATGGACAAAGAGTTGTTATTTGATTAACGGGATCACATCATTAGGTGAATGATGTGATTGACATGACCCATTCCATTAGCTTAGCACCCGATCATTTAGTATGTTGCTATTGCTTTCTTCATGACTTATACATGTTCCTATGACTATGAGATTATGCAACTCCCGTTTGCCGGAGGAACACTTTGTGTGCTACCAAACGTCACAACGTAACTGGGTGATTATAAAGGTGCTCTACAGGTGTCTCCAAAGGTACATGTTGGGTTGGCGTATTTCGAGATTAGGATTTGTCACTCCGATTGTCGGAGAGGTATCTCTGGGCCCTCTCGGTAATACACATCACATAAGCCTTGCAAGCATTACAACTAATGAGTTAGTTGTGAGATGATGTATTACGGAACGAGTAAAGAGACTTGCCGGTAATGAGATTGAACTAGGTATTAAGATACCGACGATCGAATCTCGGGCAACTAACATACCGATGACAAAGGGAACAATGTATGTTGTTATGCGGTCTGACCGATAAAAGATCTTCGTAGAATATGTAGGAGCCAATATGAGCATCCAGGTTCCGCTATTGGTTATTGACCGGAGACGTGTCTCGGTCATGTCTACATTGTTCTCGAACCCGTAGGGTCCGCACGCTTAAGGTTTCGATGACAGTTATATTATGAGTTTATGAGTTTTGATGTACCGAAGGAGTTCGGAGTCCCGGATGTGATCAAGGACATGACGAGGAGTCTCGAAATGGTCGAGACATAAAGATTGATATATTGGAAGCCTATATTTGGATATCGGAAGTGTTTCGGGTGAAATCGGGATTTTACTGGAGTACCGGGAGGTTACCGGAACCCCCCGGGAGGTATATGGGCCTTAGTGGGCCTTAGTGGAAGAGAGGAGAGGTGGCCAGGGCTGGGCCGCGCGCCCCTCCCCCCTAGTCCGAATAGGACAAGGAGAGGGGGGCGGCGCCCCCCCTTCCTTCTCTCTCTCCTCTTTTCCCCCTCCCGAATCCTATTCCAACTAGGAAAGGGGGGGAATCCTACTCCCGGAGGGAGTAGGACTCCTCCTGGCGCGCCCTCTCCTGGCCGACCGCCCCCCCTTTGATCCTTTATATACGGAGGCAGGGGGCACCCCTAGAGACACAAGTTGATCCACGTGATCATATTCTTAGCCGTGTGCGGTGCCCCCTTCCACCATAGTCCTCGATAATATTGTAGCGGTGCTTAGGCGAAGCCCTGCGACGGTAGTACATCAAGATCGTCACCACGCCGTCGTGCTGACGGAACTCTTCCCCGACACTTTGCTGGATCAGAGTCCGGGGATCGTCATAGAGCTGAACGTGTGCTAGAACTCGGAGGTGCCATAGTTTCGGTGCTTGATCGGTCGGGCCGTCAAGACGTACGACTACATCAACCACGTTGTGCTAACACTTCCGTTGTCGATCTACAAGGGTACGTAGATCATGCTCTCCCCTCTCGTTGCTATGCATCACCATGATCTTGCGTGTGCGTAGGAAATTTTTTGAAATTACTACGTTCCCCAACAGTGGCATCCGAGCCTAGGTTTTATGTATTGATGTTATTTGCACGAGTAGAACACAAGTGAGTTGTGGGCGATATAAGTCATACTGCTTACCAGCATGTCATACTTTGGTTCGGCGGTATTGTTGGACGAAGCGGCCCTGACCGACATTACGCGTACGCTTATGCGAGACCGGTTCTCCCGACGTGCTTTGCACAAAGGTGGCTAGCGGGTGACAGTTTCTCCAACTATAGTTGAACCGAGTGTGGCTACGCCCGGTCCTTGCGAAGGTTAAAACATCACCAACTTGACAAACTATCGTTGTGGTTTTGATGCGTAGGTAAGATTGGTTCTTGCTTAAGCCCGTAACAGCCACGTAAAACTTGCAACAACAAAGTAGAGGACGTCTAACTTGTTTTTGCAGGGCATGTTGTGATGTGATATGGTCAAGACATGATGCTAAATTTTATTGTATGAGATGATCATGTTTTGTAACCGAGTTATCAGCAACTGGCAGGAACCATATGGTTGTCGCTTTATTGTATGCAATGCAATCACGCTCTAATGCTTTACTTTATCACTAAGCGGTAGCGATAGTCGTGAAAGCATAAGATTGGCGAGACGACAACGATGCTACGATGGAGATCAAGGTGTCGCGCCGGTGATGATGGTGATCACGATGGTGCTTCGAAGATGGGGATCACAAGCACAAGATGATGATGGCCATATCATATCACTTATAATGATTGCATGTGATGTTTATCTTTTATGCATCTTATCTTGCTTTGATTGACGGTAGCATTATAAGATGATCTCTCACTAATTATCAAGAAGTGTTCTCCCTGAGTATGCACCGTTGCGAAAGTTCTTCATGCTGAGACACCACGTGATGATCGGGTGTGATAGGCTCTACGTTCAAATACAACGGGTGCAAAACAGTTGCACACGCGGAATACTCAGGTTATACTTGACGAGCCAAGCATATACAGATATGGCCTCGGAACACGGAGACCGAAAGGTCGAGCGTGAATCATATAGTAGATATGATCAACATAGTGATGTTCACCAATGAAGCTACTCCATCTCACGTGATGATCGGACATGGTTTAGTTGATTTGGATCACGTAATCACTTAGAGGATTAGAGGGATGTCTATCTAAGTGGGAGTTCTTTAAGTAATATGATTAATTGAACCTAAATTTATCATGAACTTAGTACCTGATAGTATCTTGCTTATTCATGTTTGATTGTAGATAGATGGCCCGTGCTGTTGTTCCATTGAATTTTAATGCGTTCCTTGAGAAACCAAAGTTGAAAGATGATGGTAGCAATTACACGGACTGGGTCCGTAACTTGAGGATTATCCTCATTGCTGCATAGAAGAATTACGTCCTGGAAGCACCGCTGGGTGCCAGGCCTGCTGCTGGAGCAACACCAGATGTTATGAACGTCTGCGGTGCCCCCCTTCCTTCTCTCTCTCCTCTTTCCCCCTCCCGAATCCTATTCCAACTAGGAAAGGGGGGGGGGAATCCTACTCCCGGAGGGAGTAGGACTCCTCCTGGCGCGCCCTCTCCTGGCCAGCCGCACCCCCCCTTTGATCCTTTATATACGGAGGCAGGGGGCACCCCTAGAGACACAAGTTGATCCACGTGATCATATTCTTAGCCGTGTGCGGTGCCCCCTTCCACCATAGTCCTCGATAATATTGTAGCGGTGCTTAGGCGAAGCCCTGCGACGGTAGTACATCAAGATCATCACCACGCCGTCGTGCTGACGGAACTCTTCCCCGACACTTTGTTGGATCGGAGTCCGAGGATCGTCATCGAGCTGAATGTGTGCTAGAACTCGGAGGTGCTGTAGTTTCGGTGCTTGATCGGTCGGGCCATGAAGACGTACGACTACATCAACCACGTTGTGCTAATGCTTCCGTTGTCGATCTACAAGGGTACGTAGATCACACTCTCCCCTCTCGTTGCTATGCATCACCATGATCTTGCGTGTGCGTAGGAATTTTTTTGAAATTACTACTTTCCCCAACAGATTTTCCCAATTTCAAATGCACGATCTTGCAACAACTCGGTAAGGTGCTCATACCATGCACGCGGGGCTTGTTTAAGGCCGTATAGTGCCTTATCGAGTTGGTACACATGATCAGGGAAATAGGGATCCTTGAACCCCGAGGGTTGCTTGACATATACTAACTCATTAATGGGACCATTATGAAAAGCACTCTTCACATCCATTTGTTGCAACTTGAAGTTATGATGAGATGCATAAGCAATCAACAAACGAATAGATTCAAGGAAAGTAGCGGGAGCAAAGGTTTCACCCTAGTCGATACCCTCGACTTGGGAGTAGCCTTGTGCTACCAACCGAGCCTTGTTGCGAACAATAATTCCATGAGCATCTTGCTTGTTCTTGAATATCCACTTGGTTTCAATGATAGTATGGTTCCCCATTGGCCTTGGCACCAATCTCCACACCTTGTTGTGCTCAAAGTTGTTGAGTTCTTCATGCATGGCATTAAGCCAACCCGGATCCTCGAGCGCCTCATAGACCTTTTGGGGTTCCACACAAGAAACAAACGCGTGATGTTCACAATAGTTTGCCAATTGTCTACGAGTGCTTACCCCCTTTCTTAAGCTTCCAAGCACATTAGTCATGAGATGACCCTTGGTAGTGAGCTTGGATGCAAGCTTGGCGGCATGACACTCTAATTCCTCCTCAAGAGTGAGTTGAGGAGCGGTAACTTGATCATTTTGAGCGTTGTCATGAGCTTGCTCTTGATCTTGAGCTTGCTCTTGATCTTGAGCTTGCCCTTGATCTTGTTCGTTTGGTTGAGGGCCTTCACTTTGTTCTTTGGAAGCATGTGGGTCTTCGGTTGGTGATGGTTCCACTTGAGTAGAACATTTTCCTTCTCCTTCGGCCACAAGGGGTTCCTCAATGGGTAGGATGTGACCAATACGCATTCTTCTTATGGCTTGGGGAGGAATTTCATCACCTACATCACAAGTACCACTTTGCTCCACTTGGGAGCCATTATTCTCCTCAAACTCCATGTTACACGACTCCTCAATAAGTCACGTGGACTTATTGAGAACACGGTAAGCATGAGAGTTTGTAGCATAACCAACAAATATGCCCTCATAAGCTCTAGCCTCGAATTTAGACAAACGAACACCTTTCTTGAGAATGAAACACTTACACCCGAACACCCGGAAGTACTTGAGGTTGGGCTTGTTACCGGTGAGTATCTCATATGGAGTCTTGTTCAAGCCTTTGCGGAGATAGAGCCGATTGGATGCATGACATGCTGTGTTGATGGCTTCGACCCAAAAGTTGTATGGAGACTTGAACTCCGCCATCATGGTCCTTGCCGCATCCATCAACGTCCGATTCTTCCTCTCCGCTACACCATTTTGTTGAGGGGTGTAAGGTGCGGAATATTGATGCTTGATCACCTCATCACTAAGAAACTCATCCAAGGTGTAGTTCTTGAACTCGGTGCCATTGTCACTCCTTATCGTCCAGATCTTTGCATTGTGTTGGCGTTGAGCTTCATTTGCAAAGTCGATGATGGTTTGTTGGGTCTCACTCTTCCTCTTGAAGAAGTACACCCAAGTGTATCTTGAATAATCATCCACAATCACCAAGCAATACTTTCTACCCCCAAGACTATCAAATGATGGAGGCCCAAAGAGGTCCAAGTGAAGGAGCTCCAAAGGCCTCTTTGAGTAAATGATAGTCTTGGGAGGGTGAGCCTTCTCATGTAACTTTCCTTCAATACAAGCACTGCAAGCACGATCTTTGGCCAAACTAACATTTGTTAGTCCACGGACATGGTCCCCCTTGAGAAGACTTTGCAAAGATTTCATACTGACATGGGTTAAATGGCGATGCCAAAGCCATCCCACATCAACTTTAGCCATTAGGCATGTCACGGTCTTAGTGGGTCGCTCCGAAAAGTTAATCAGATAGAGACCGTTCTCAACATGCCCAACAAAGGCTACTTTAAGAGTCTTGCTCCACAAGAGGGCCACGGTATCAATATCAAAGAAGGTAGCAAAGTCCATGAGTGCAAGTTGACGAACGGAAAGTAAATTGTATGCAAGGGACTCAACAAGCATGACCTTCTCGATCGTGAGATCATGAGAAATGACAACCTTGCCAAGTCTCAATACCTTAGAGGATGAGGCATCACCCCACTCGACATTGGTGGGCATAGATGGAATCCTGTGCACGTCCACCACCAAGTCCTTGCTTCCGATCATATGATTTGTGGCTCCACTATCGAGGAACCATGATCCCCCACCGGAAGCAAACACCTACAAGATATCAATGCTTGGTTTAGGTACCCATTTTGTAATGGGTCCTTTGATGTTAGTGACAAGGGTCTTAGGAACCCAAATAGACCATTCAATGTACTCGTAAGGTGAACCAACAAATTTAGCATAAACATGTCCATCACTACCATGGCATAACACATAGGAAGGGTTAAAGCTAGTCGCCGACTTTGTTGGAAGGGGTGGCATTGCCCTTCTTGACACCACCAGCCTCCACATTGTTCTTCTTCTCCTTAGAAGCACCCTCTCCCTCTTTCACAAAAGTTTGCTTGAGAGGAGGAGGTCGTTTGGCCTTGTCATTCTTCTTCTTGTTCTTGGACTTGGGTGCGAACCCAATTCCCTCCTTGGCCACAACTTCCTTTTGATTACTCAAAAGATCGTTGAGGTTCTTCTCATCTTGTATGCACGACACAAGGCCTTTCTCAAGTTGCTCCTTAAACTTTGCACTCTCCTCAAAAAGATGCACATGCTCGCAACAAGGGTTAGTAGCATTTGCATTATCAATTAGAACCATATGAGGAAAAGTGGCTTTCTCCTTGGTTAGCTTCACTTGGAGTTGATCATGAGACTCTTTAATGCTAGGATGAGTACCCTTCAAGGTCTTGTGAGCCTTGTCAAGTATATCAAACTCCTCCTTGAGTCTAGCAAGATCAACCCCAAGTTTGGCCTTCTCGGAATTTAGCATACGAGATACAACAAGAGCATGATCAAAATCTTTCTTCAATTTAGCATGGTCATCGTTGTGTGACTCCTCAAGAGCCAAACGATGACCGTGCTCTTCCTCAAGCGCATTAGAGAGATCTGATATCACATCGACATAGTCATGACTATGCCCCTCCATCTTAGAGATGGTTTCTTCGTGAGCCTCGATCATGTCATTGGCTTCACCAAGTTGTTCCAAGAGAGCAACAAAGTGCTTCTTGGATTTACCCTTGAGCTTACTCATAAAAGACTCAAATTCATTTTCCTCCTCATTAGACCCCTCATTTTCATCAATGCAATCCGTCAAAGAAGGATTAGTAATGATGGTAGTTTTGATGTTGGGGGTTACCTTTGTAACGCCCCAAGACCGGAGCTTCAGATGCCTTCCATGTTTCCCGAGTTTCGTCGGGTGTTTTGTTTTGTCTGTTGCATTCATATTTGCATCTTGTGCATTGCATCATGTCATCATGCCATTTTTTTAAAACTCAACTAAAAAAATTGCATGGATCTTCGGTCCATTTAAACCAAGGGAATTCACATGGTGATTCTCTTTATAACATATCCTCCCAATATTAGGGAGCTATAATAAATACTCCATTCTTTTGGAATTAACCATAACACATGTGCAAAAATAACCCCATGCCTTTTCTGCTTTGAGTTGATCCCCAAACCTTGCCGACAATTCCTTCTCCATTTATTGAGGCTCCTCCCTAAATCTTAACATTTTTGGTCACTTCTTATTCCTAGTCCTTGTTCAAACCATTCGATTAAATTCAAATGAGTTTGAATTACATCTTTCAATCATGCCTCTCCTATTTTTTGTGGACCGTGCACATTTTTACGATTCCGTGAAAATTATCCCCATGCCCAGATTCCACCCTACCTTCTCTTTCTTTTCTTTCTCTTTTTCTGTTTTTGTTTTAAATGGAAAAAGTTTGTAGAGAGAGAGAGAACCCAGCCTTGCAGCCCAGCCGGCCTTTTGGGCTTAACCAACCAGCGCTGGCCCACCTAACCCTTCTAACCCTAGCCTGCACCCAACGCCCCATCTCTCTTCCTCCCCTTGTTCCATCGACCGCCACCACACACACGCCCGCACGCATCAAGCAGAGGGAGAGGGGCTCCTTCGACCGATCCCTATCTCCCTCCGTCGAGTGCCGCTGCCCAATGCCCCAGTCTCCCTCGACCTCTCCTTCTTCCTCCCGTGCGCCTCCCTATCCTGCAAGGCTGCCCCTCGCCCAGTCTCTTCCCGCGCGCCGAGCCCGACCCTCATGGTCCGTCTCCAGTCACGCCGTCGGTTCCTTGGTCGTCGTCGGAGGTCGTCCATGGCAGCCGCTGCCTCGGCTTCTTCTCCGTGCCGCTCCCTCCCGCGCTGCCTTGCAGCTCCCTTCCGCGTGCAAGCCCCTCCTCTGCCATGGCCTCAAGCTCGCCAGGCCGCTGCTCCCTCATTCCGCCACCGGCCAGGTTGGACGACCACCTGCCGGATCCGCAAGTCCCGTGGCCGCCCTCTTCATCTCCGGCGGATCTCGCACCGCGGCAAGCCCGTGCCCCGCCTCTGCCTCGTTCGAACAGGGAGGAGGACATGCCTCTGCAAGTCCCGCTCGGAAGCAGCCTCCTGCACCGCGCCAAGTCCCCTGCTCCGGCACCCTGCGCCTCCCCGTGCCAGAGCCACTCCATCTACGCCTCGTCAATCGCCGGTTGCACCAGGCGCCAGGTCCCTGTTTGTCCTCTACCGCAGCTCCAAGTACTCATCACCGACAAGATCCCCGCGAGACTCGATGTCCACCAAGTCCAAAAAACAAGATTGTAACCGGGACCTTTTTTCTGCTTCATTTTGGATCGCCAAGTACACCGCGCCGATGCCTAGTACGACTACACAACCGGAATGCGACATGTAGCCCGACAACATGTACATCTACGCTGTCAAGACGAGACCAACAAGTACTCCGGCAACTTGTGTACCACTACCGTTATCGAAGACCCGTGTAACGGAACCGTCAAGTTTGACTACCTTCGTGTGTACCACTATTTCCACGATGATATGAGTACAACTACCGTCGACGTGTATGACTACTATGTGAACGTGTACCCAACGACCCCGGAGACCTATGTTGTGCCAAGTACCCCCTCGTTGACCCGAACATCTACGAAAACTCGTGCAACAATAAACATGTACCACAACCGTCGCCGTGGACCCGACAAGTTCGCGAATACAACTACTTCCTCTATGACCCGCGAAAACCGCTACTTTCATTACCGTCATGAGAACAACTACTTCCTCTACGAACTTAAACCGCTCTGAGAATGCTCCCTTGGAAGGTATAACCGCCGGAACGACGCTCGTGGACCCTATGCATGTGATGTCTTGTATGAGATGCACCCTATTTTTGCACCGTGTCTGAGTTGTCGCTTGCTCGGTCCTCCTCGTTTGCCACCGACACATGGGGCATCCGGTAACCGGAATCACCCCACCATCCTTACATGACACGCTCCCTTCACACTTTCTTTTGCACCGACATCTCAATCGAGTTACCGGAACCGATATGTTGCTGTGGCATCATTTTCGGATTCATTGACGTGGCCCCTTTTCCTTCCGCCATGTCGACAAATGCTTCATATCATGTTCATATCAACTTTTTCATAGAATTGCATAAAACTTGCAGGAGTCATCCGCATCATGATAACAACATTTAAAATGTTATGATTGTTGTTTGCATCAAATTGCTAAATATGCATATGGGGATTTTCCGGAATTATTGTTTGATGTTCCGACCTCATTTAAACTTGCCTAGACAGTTAATTTAATTATGTTTCACCTCTTTCCATGTTAACCAACCTTTAATATTGTTGGGTACCTAAACGAGAGTGAACTAAATAATTGATGTGGTGTTTCGTCAATATACATCTCGTTGCATATTGAGCTCCACTTAAGTTGTAGTATTGTTTGTTGCACCTTGCCATGCCATGCCTCTTTAAACCGGACATGCATCA
Organism: Triticum urartu; assembly: GCF_003073215.2. Classification (NCBI taxonomy): domain Eukaryota; kingdom Viridiplantae; phylum Streptophyta; class Magnoliopsida; order Poales; family Poaceae; genus Triticum; species Triticum urartu. The sequence continues at coordinate 78,071,667 of NC_053025.1, forward strand.
TTCTTGGTTGTGCATCATGCCATGGTTATGTGATGGTTGTTTACTATGTTGCTCGCTTCTTTCCGGGTTGCTTCTCTCGTTAGCTTCAGTTTCATTCCGGACTTGTGAGGATTTGTTCGACTACGTCTGTTTGTCTTCTTCATGGACTCGTTCTCCTTCCTTGCGGGATCTCAAGCAAGATGACCATACCCTCGAAATCACTTCTATCTTTGCTTGCTAGTTTTTCGTTCTATCGCTATGTCATGCTACCTACCACTTGTTATATCATGCCTCCCATATTGCCATGTCAAGCCTCTAACCCACCTTCCTAGAAAACCGTTGTTTGGCCATGTTACCGCTATTGCTCAGTCCCTCTTATAGTGTTGCTAGTTGCAGGTGAACTTGAAGTTTGTTCCATGTTGGAACACGATTATGTTGGGATATCACAATATCTCTTATTTAATTAATGCATCTATATACTTGGTAAAGGTGGAAGGCTCGGCCTTATGCCTGGTGTTTTGTTCCACTCTTGCCGCCCTAGTTTCCGTCATACTGGTGTTATGTTCCTTGATTTTGCGTTCCTTACGCGGTTGTGTGTTATGGGAACCCCTTGACAGTTTGCTTTGAATAAAACTCCTCCAGCAAAGCCCAACCTTGGTTTTACATTTGCCTAACAACCTAAGCCTTTTTCCCTTGGGTTTCCGGAGCCTGAGGGTCATCTTTATTTTAACCCCCCGGGCGAGTGCTCCTCTGAGTGTTGGTCCAACCTGTCAGTCGCCGGTGGCCACTAGGGGCAACTCTGGGCTGGCCTACCGGAAGCTTGGACAATCCGGTGTGCCCTGAGAAGGATATATGTGCAGCTCCTATCGGGATTTGTCGCCACATCCGGGCGGCTTTGCTGGTCTTGTTTTACCATTGTCGAAATGTCTTGTAACCGGGATTCTGAGTTTGATCGGGTCTTCCTGGGAGTAGGAATATCCTTCGTTGACCGTGAGAGCTTGTGATGGGCTAAGTTGGGACACCCCTGCAGGGTATAAACTTTCGAGAGCCGTGCCCGCGGTTATGTGGCAGATGTGAATTTGTTAATATCCGGTTGTAGAGAACTTGACACTTGACTTAATTAAAATACATCAACCGCGTGTGTAGCCGTGATGGTTTCTTTCCGGCGGAGTCCGGAAAGTGAACACAGTTCTTGTGTTATGGTTGTGCATAAGTAGTTTCAGGATCACTTCTTGATCACTTCTAGCCTCACGACCGTTGCGTTGCTTCTCTTCTCGCTCTTATTTGCGTATGTTAGCCTTTTGCTTAGTGCTTGCTGCAGCTCCACCTCATTACCCTATCCTACCCATAAGCTTAAATAGTCTTGATCTTGCGGGTGTGAGATTACTGAGTCCTCGTGGCTCACAGATACTTCCAAACAGTTGCAGGTGCCGATGATACCAGTGCAGGTGACGCAACCGAGCTCAAGTGGGAGCTCGATGAAGATCTTGGTCGTTGTTATGTGTCTTTTTAGTTTGATCAGTAGTGGAGCTCAGTTGGAACGATCGGGGATCTAGCATTTGTGGTTGTCTTCTTTTATTTTGGTTCCGTAGTTGGACCTTGATTGTATTCTGGATGATGTATGTTTAACTTGTATTTGTGTGAAGTGGCAATTGTAAGCCAACTCTTTAGCCCATTCTTATTCAGTACATGGGATTGTGTGAAGATTACCCCACTTGCGACTAAACCACCATGCGGTTATGCCTATAAGTCGTGCCTCGACACGTGGGAGATATAGCTGCATCGTGGGTGTTACAAGTTGGTAATCAGAGCCATCCCCGACTTAGGAGCCCCCTGCTTGAACGAATCGCTGATGTTGTTGAGTCTAGAACAAAATGTTTAAGTCTTAGGATTATATATATCGGAGAGTAGGATTCTTTTTACTCCTCAGTCCCTTCGTCGCTCTGGTGAGGCCTCCTGACGTAGAAGTTTTGACTTCCCTCTCCTCAAATTTCACGCTTTTTTTAGGATCACGCGGGTATCTTGGAATCGTTCGGATAGTCTTGTGACTAGAAAATTGTTCTTGGTGCCTCCTGACATTTAGGGTTTCTGGTAGTGTCCCGGGGAGTTGACCTTCGAGATGTTGTCGTCACAATTTTATCGTTGCAGTTCTGGAATACCTGAGTTCGCTGACATCGAAAATCTCCTTTATGCAGTTGTTGGTGAGATAACCTCGACGCCACCCAGTACTGGGGCGGGAGTTTGGGAGTATTGCCATAACTCTTATAATGGATGCTTTTCGAAGGTTGAGGTACATGATTTCCAAAGGTTTCTTGGTTATGTGTTGATATGATACCCACAAGTATAGGGGATCTATCGTAGTCCTTTCGATAAGTAAGAGTGTCGAACCCAACGAGGAGCAGAAGGAAATGATAAGCGGTTTTCAGCAAGGTATTCTCTGCAAGTACTAAAATAAGTGGTAACAGATAGTTTTGTGATAAGATAATTTGTAACGAGCAACAAGTAACAAAAGTAAATAAAGTGCAGCAAGGTGGCCTAATCCTTTTTGTAGCAAAGGACAAGCCTGGACAAACTCTTATATAAGGAAAAGCGCTCCCGAGGACACATGGGAATATCGTCAAGCTAGTTTTCATCACGTTCATATGCTTCGCGTTCGGTACTTTGATAATTTGACATGTGGGTGGATCGGTGCTTGGGTGCTGTTCTTACTTGAACAAACATCCCACTTATGATTAACCTCTATTGCAAGCATCCGCAACTACAACAAAAGTATTAAGGTAAACCTAACCATAGCATGAAACATATGGATCCAAATCAGCCCCTTACGAAGCAACGCATAAACTAGGGTTTAAGCTTCTGTCACTCTAGCAACCCATCATCTACTTACTACTTCCCAATGCCTTCCTCTAGGCCCAAATAATGGTGAAGTGTCATGTAGTCGACGTTCACATAACACCACTAGAGGCTAGACAACATACATCTCATCAAAATATCGAACGAATACCAAATTCACATGACTACTAATAGCAAGACTTCTCCCTTGTCCTCAGGAACAAACGTAACTACTCACAAAGCATATTCATGTTCATAATCAGAGGGGTAATAATATGCATAAAGGATTTGAACATATGATCTTCCACCAATTAAACCAACTAGCATCAACTACAAGGAGTAATTAACACTACTAGCAACCTACTAGCACCAATCCCGGACTTGGAGACAAGAATTGGATACAAGAGATGAACTAGGGTTTTGAGATGAGATGGTGCTGATGAAGATGTTGATGGAGATTGCCCTCTCCCGATGAGAGGAGCGTTGGTGATGACGATGGCGATGATTTCCCCCTCCGGGAGGGAAGTTTCCCCGGCAGAACAGCTCTGCCGGAGATCTAGATTGGATCCGCCAAGGTTCCGCCTCGTGGCGGCAGAGTTTCGTCCCAAAAGGTTTCTTCTGGTTTTTTTCTCGACGAAAGACTTCATATAGCAGAAGATGGTCATCGGAGAGCCACCAGGGGGCCCACGAGGTAGGGGCGTGCCCTAGGGGGGGGGGCACCCCCACCCTCGTGGACAGGGTGTGGGCCCCCTGGTCTTCATCTTTGGCGAGGATTTTTCATTATTTATTATAAGGTATTCCATGGAGTTTCAGGACTTTTGGAGTTGTGTAGAATACGTCTCTAATATCTGCTCCTTTTCCATCCCAGAATTCCAGCTGCCGACATTCTCCCTCCTTATGTAAACCTTGTAAAATAAGACATAATAGCCATGAGTATTGTGACATAATGTGAAATAACAGCCCATAATGCAATAAATATCGATATAAAAGCATGATGCAAAATGGACGTATCAACTCCCCCAAGCTTAGACCTTGCTTGTCCTCAAGCGAAAGCCGATAACAATAAATATGTCCCCATGTTTAGAGGTAGAGGCGTCGATAAAAATAAAATACGGACATGAAGGCATCATGATTATTCTCATAAGAACAACATATATAGATATTGTCATATGATTACTTATATTCAAGTGATGATCTATTCACAATGCAAAAGTATGAATCGGAAACCTCATTGAGAACCAACAAACTATAACCTCAGTCATTAAAGCAATTGCAATTTATCATAACATCAGAAAGAGTCTATGTCAGAGCTAGAAAGCAAGTCCACATACTCAACTATCATCTAGTCCTTCATAATTGCTAACACTCACGCAATACTTGTGGTTACGGAGTTTTAATCAGACACAGAGAAAGATAGGGGCTTATAGTTTCGCCCCACAACCTTTTACCTCGAGGGTAATGTCAACAATAATAACTCATGCCCCCCTACATCCAATTAGATATATCTATCAGGATCTTTCCAACACACTGTGCTTGCCAAAGGATAAAATGTAAAAAGGAAAGGTGAAGATCACCATGACTCTTGCATAAGGTAGAAGATAATAATAAAAGATAGGCCCTTCGCAGAGGGAAGCAGAGGTGGCCATGCGCTTTTATGGTTGGATGTACAAAATATTAATGCGAAAGAACATCACTTTATATTGCCCCTTGTGATATGAACCTTTATTATGCAGTCCGTCGCTTTTATTACTTCCACATCACAAGATCGTATAAAGCTTATTCCTCCCACACTAATCATACATATTTAGAGCAATATTTATTGCTTTGCACCGATGACAACTTACTTGAAGGATCTTACTCAATCCATAGGTAGATATGGTGGACTCTCATGGCAAAACTGGTTTAAGGGTATTTGGAAGCACAGGTAGTATCTCTACTTGGTGCTAAGAATTTGGCTAGAAAGAGGGGGAAAGGCAAGCTCAACATGTTGGAGGATCCATGACAACATACTTTATCTCAGATATAAGAAAACATAACTCATCACGTTGTCTTCCTTGTCCAATATCAACTCTTTAGCATGTCATATTTTAATGAGTGCTCCCAATCATAAAAGATGTCAATGATAATATATTTATATGTGAAACCTCTCTTTCCTTATTACTTCCTATTAATTGCAATGATGACCAAAGCTATGTCTGCCAACTCCCAACAACTTTTAAATCATCATACTCTTCCTATGTGAAGTCATTACTCTCAATAAGATCAATATGAACTTTTGTTTCTTTTTATTATTTTTCTCTTTTCTTTTATTCACCCAAGATCATAGCAAGAAAATCAAGCCCTTAACTCAACACTAATCTTTATTATATAGCTCACAGACTCGATTACATAGAGAGATCATAAAGCAAAACTTAAAACTAGATCATGCCATAAACTTTATTCTACTAGATCAAAATACTACTAATAGGATCGAACTAAGGAAAATGGTAAAGATAGGAGATGTGATTGTGATACGATACCAGGGCACCTCCCCCAAGCTTGGCGGTTGCCAAGGGGAGTGCCCATACCCATGTGATTATATCTCCTTGGTTGGTGAAGAAGGTGGAGGTGTTGTTGATGATGCGGGCTTGTCATCCATCTTCCAAGGCATAGGTTCACCATCATAGAAGGATGATCGAGTCTCCGGAATCCTCGAATCTGCAACCAAACTCATCCTTTTGAATCTATATTCATACTCACAGTTTTGGTTTTGCAGGTCATAGATTTGGGCTTGGAGGTGCTCGATCTTCTCATGTAGCTTGAAGATGGCCTCCTCGGTGTTCTTGGCATTCGGCTTGTAGTTGTTAGTGAACTCCGCGAGCATCGTGTGGCTAGCGTTGATTCCACGCTCCACCATCCCCTAGCACTTGAAAACTTATTGCTCCATTCCTTCGAGCCTCGTCTCCACGCTTCCGGTTCCCTTTGGTCCCTCAGCATTGCGGATGTGCAGCAACCCATCATGCATCTCAATGGTTTGAGGGTGTCGCAGCACCTCCGCGAGGTAAGGGTTGATGACCTTCTCGAAGAACTTGTCCTTGGAAGCACTTGGGGACGTCATGATAATCTAGATCTATCAGAAAAACAGCTCGAAACAAGAACAGAAAATATTTGCGTGATACGGGAGTCAAAACCTTCGGGAGAATATATAGTGAATTTTTACCGACCAAAATACGTATCGTGCAAGAAAACGGAGTCCGGAAGGCACACGAGGTGCTCACGAGGTAGGGGGCGCGCCCAGGGGGTAGGGCGCGCCCTCCACCCTCATGGGGCCCTTGTGTCCTTCCCGGACTGCTACTTAATTTTCTATTTTTCTAAATATTCCAAAACGGAGAAATATTGCCTTAAAAACTGTTTTGGAATCGGTTTACTTACCGTACCACATACCTATTCCTTTTCGGAGTCTAAAACGTTCTGGAAAGTGTCCCTTATGTATTCCTCCGGGGTTACGGTTTCAATAAGATTGGTTTCAACATTTATGGGATTACCTGAGATATAATGTTTGATTCTTTGACCGTTTACCACCTTCGGATTTGTGCCTTCGAAGTTGTTGATTTTTATTGCACCGGAACGCTAGAGCTCCTCGATAACATAGGGGCCTTCCCATTTAGAGAGAAGTTTTCCTGCAAAAAATCTTAAACGAGAGTTGTATAGCAATACATAATCACCTACATTAAACTCACGCTTTTGTATCCTTTTGTCATGCCATCTTTTAACTTTTTCTTTAAATAACTTGGCATTTTCATATGCTTGTGTTCTCCATTCATCAAGTGAGCTAATATCAAATAACCTCTTCTCACCGGCAAGTTTGAAATCATAATTGAGCTCTTTAATAGCCCAATATGCCTTATGTTCTAGTTCGAGAGGTAAGTGACATGCTTTTCCATAATACATTGTAGAGGATCGAAAGTATGTCTAGAGGGGGGTGATTAGACTACTTGACCAAATAAAAGCTTAACCTTTTTCCAATTTTAGTTCTTGGCAGATTTTAGCTATTTTAGGACAAGTCAAGCAATCATCACATAAATCAAGCAAGCATGCAAAGAGTATATTGGCAGCGGAAAGTAAAGCATGCAACTTGCAAGAATGTAAAGGGAAGGGTTTGGAGAATTCAAACGCAATATGAGACACGGATGTTTTTCCCGTGGTTCGGATAGGTGGTGCTATCCTACATCCACGTTGATGGAGACTTCAACCCACAAAGAGTAACGGTTGCGAGAGTCCACACAGGGCTCCACCCACAAAGGGTAATGGTTACGCGAGTCCACACAGGGCTCCACCCACGAAGGGTAATGGTTGCGCGAGTCCACACAGGGCTCCACCCACGAAGGGTCCACGAAGAAGCAACCACCCACAAAGGGTCCACGAAGAAGCAACCTTGTCTATCCCACCATGGCCATCGCCCACACAGGACTTGCCTCACTAGCGGTAGATCTTCACGAAGTAGGCGATCTCCTTGCCCTTACAAACTCCTTGGTTCAACTCCACAATCTTGTCGGAGGCTCCCAAGTGACACCTAGCCAATCTAGGAGACACCACTCTCCAAGAAGTAACAAATGGTGTGTAGGTAATGAACTCCTTGCTCTTGTGCTTCAAATGATAGTCTCCCCAACACTCAACTCTCTCTCATAGGATTTGGATTTGGTGGAAAGAAGATTTGAGTGCAAAGCAACTTGGGAAGGCTAGAGATCAAGATTCATATGGTAGGAATGGAATATCTTGGTCTCAACACATGAGTAGGTGTTTCTCTCTCAGAACATACGAGTTGGAATGGTGTATGTGTTCTAATAGCTCTCTCTTCGAATGAAGAGGAGGTGGAGGGGTATATATAGCCTCCACACAAAATCCAACCGTTACACACAGTTTTCCAATCTCGGTGGGACCGAATCAACAAACTCGGTCGGACCGAAAATGTAAACCTAGTGACCGTTAGAGATTTTCGGTGGGACTGACATGCAACTTGGTAGGACCGATATGGTTAGGGTTTGGGCATAACATAATCTCGGTGAGACCGATTACACAAACTCAGTGAGACCGAATTTGGTAATTAGCTAACCAGAGAGTTGGTCAGGCAAACTCGGTGGGACCGATTTGCTCTTTTGGTGAGACCAAAAAGTTACAAAGGGGAAACACTGAATTTACATTGCAATCTCGATGGGACCGATTCGCTCTTTCGGTGAGACCGAAAAGTTACGAAAGGGAAACAGAGAGTTTGCAATCCCATCTCGGTGAGACCGAGATCCCTATCGGTAGAACCGAATTGCTAGGGTTTGGCAGTGGCTAATGACAAGTGAAACTCGATGGCGCCGGATAGGAAGAATCGGTAGGACCGAGTTTGGCTTAAGGTTTAGGTCATATGTGGATATGGGAAAGTAGTTGAGGGTTTTTGGAGCATATCACTAAGCACATGAAGCAAGAGGCTCATTAAGCAACACCTCATCCCTCCTTGATAGTATTGGCTTTTCCTAAAGACTCAATGTGATCTTGGATCACTAAAATATAAAATGAAGAGTCTTGAGCTTTTGAGCATGAGCCAATCCTTTTTCCTTAGCATTTTGAGGGTTCCACTTTCACATCCATGCCATGCCAATCATTAAGCTTTCCTGAAATAATTATCTTGGAATAGCATTAGCTCAATGATCTATATGTTGTTATGAATTACCAAAACCACCTAGGGATAGTTGCACTTTCAATCTCCCCCTTTTTGGTAATTGATGACAACATATAGATCAAAGCTTTGACAAATGATAATAAGCATGAAATACATCGTCGCTTTGAGAAGTATGTGATAAGTAAGAGCTCCCCCTAAATTTGTGCATATTTAAAATTTGCTTTGGACTGCAAATGCACAAGGAGTTAGAGTCATGGGTTACTCTTCCATGTCACATACATCTTGGTGGAGCGCTTAAAATGATAAGAATGAAATACATGCACTCATCACCAAGAATAGTGAAAGATCACATAAGATAGATAAGATAATAGCATTAAGCAAGCATTAAGTGTAGCTTATGATCAAACACATGATCATCAATGTCTCACAAATAATGACGTACTATCTCAAGCACTCAAAAGCAAACAAGTTTGAAAAACCACCAAATAAAGCAAGAGAGAAAAGCAACACTCTCTCTCTCTCTCGAAGCCTATGATCTATACATTTTTCTCCCCCTTTGGCAACAAGTTACCAAAAAGTTCCTAGAAAATGCATAGTACTAGATCGATGCTCAGGCTTGATCTTCTGGTGGTGGTGGAGTCCGGATCACTCCAAGGACGAAGGCTTCTGTAGACGCTGAAGTGGACGCTGGAGTTGGAGCTGAAGTAGATGCTGGAGCTGGTGGAACTGAGGCTGTAGCTGGTGCTGAGGTGGTGGCTCTTGTGTCAGCAACTGGCACAGCAGACGACCTCGGACCTCGTGGCACTCTGGCAAAGGCATGAGTGGTAGTCCTGCCTCTCCTCTCCTGCATATCATCTTGGAGCTGCTCCACTGTAGTCTGAATCTTCGTTACCTTGACATCCAAGTCATAGAACTTTTGTTCCATGATTCTCTCTAGGCTTGCCTGGTTTTGAGTTAGGGTGGCTAGTCCTTACTCAATCCGCAGGGTGGATGCAATCAGGTAACCAAGCTGCTCTTGTTTGGTCTTCAAGAAATACTCAGATGCCTCCTCTTGAGTTGGCATCTTGGCAGCTTTATCCTTCCTTGCCTTCTCCTTCTTTGCATATGCTTGGGCAGATGATGGCTCGTTCTCAGTCATGACAACTTGATTGTCCTCAAAATCTGGACGGATGGGCAGGTGTTCCTTGTCCAATAAATATATGCCCGTGCCCATCTTGGAGTTAATGAGCTCCTGGATCTGAGGGGCATATCCGCAACTCCTCTTCTGATCTGCTGCAGTCCTTTTGATAGTTTCCACTATGAGGCTCATCACCTTGAACTTCTGAGGCACATCAAATACATGTAGCAAGTTGATAGCATGGCCTCTGATCATCTTGTGATCTCCAGACTTGGGCAATAAGGTGTGCCTCAAGATCCAATTGATAGTTGGCAGCCCTGACAGAAGGTAATGCACAGACCCAAATTTGAACGTGTCAAGTGCTTCATTTGGAATTTCCTTGTACATATTGGACATAGAGTTATGGTCCATCTTCTTCTTGGCATATATGTCCAAGTCATCATCATGCTCCTCTGGGGCATTAATGATCCGTGCCCACTCAGCAACTGTGGATTGGTACCTTGTACCCTCAGACATCCATATGATCCTCCCATCTGAATAAAAATGTGCTGTGGAGTAGAACTGCATTATAAGCTCCTCATTCCACTTTGTGAGCTTATGCCCAACAAAGTCAGCTACTCCACAAGCTATGAAGCTGTCTTGCACTCCAGGATAGTGCTCCTCATTGTCCTTGATGTACTGCCAGTCAACCCATCTCATATCACAGACCATTGGCTTCTTATCAAGCAGTACTGTCTCATAGAAGTCCTGCTGTTCCTTAGTGTGGAACCTGTAGTCAACAGCAGTCCTCCTCCTTGAAGCATACGAGTCTGCTTCTCTCCACTTCCTCAGCCCTGAATCTCTCCTGAGCTTCATGTCCTCAGCCACAGGATGCGCATCGTTGTGGTCTGGTATCTTGGGCTTGAGCTTTCTCAGAACTTGCTCTTCATCCTCTTCTTCAGCAACAGTCTCAGGCACTGGGGCCTTGTTCTTCTCAGCTGCAGGAATGCTCCTTGTATTCCTCTTTGGTTTTGGCTTGGAGGCAGCTTTGGGCTTAGATGCAGTAGCCCCTGATCTTATGGCATCACCCATCAGCTTGGGTGCCTTAGGTGCTAGTGCAGCTACCTCTTCTTCCTCTTCCTCTTCCATGATGGAAGCCTTTCCTAGCACTCTGGCTACGGTCTTCTTGACCCTTTCCTTTCTTTTCTTTCCCTCAGCAGCAACTGGCTCTTTGGGTTCAGGCTTTTCAGTTGAGGCTCTTGCCTTTGACATGGGCTGCCTGCCTGCTGGCCTTTTGATTTTCAGCCCTGGCTTTGTGCCTTGAGCTGGCTCAACTCTCTTTGATGTGGCCTCTTCCTCTGCCACATAATCTTCATCTTCGGAATCAGAAGTTCTCTTCTTCCTCTGTCTGGTGGCAGCTTTTGTCAAGTTGCTAGGGGTGCTCCTGCTGCCCTCATCTGAAGAGCTGGAGGGACTAGTGCCCTCACTCATGTGCACCTGCTGCTCTGACATGTTCTGGCTGTCACTTTGATCAGACATGCTGCAAGCTCTGACTGCTGACCCTGTGAATAGGTTATAGATGAGGTAGAAAAGATGAGCATCACAAAATGCAGAGATTTTTGCAAAAGAATGATCCAAAAACTTAGTTTTAGTTTCCCACTGAAATCATCTCGGATCTACCGATTTTCAAACTCGGTGATACCGAAGCAGTTTTGGAACTTAAACTAGTGAACTCGGTAGGACCGAGTCACAGTTCGGTGGCACCGAGACTGCTAGGGTTTCACAGAGTTCCAAAATCGGTCACACCGATAAGTAATTCTCGGTCAGACCGAGTCTCACTTGTGCAATGGCATAAGCCAAATCGGTGGGACCGAGTTTTTCAACTCGGTGGGTCCGAGATGGTTTCGGCGGAAACCTAACCCTAAAATTTTCGAATCAAAGCTAATCTACGGGCGTATTGACTGGATAGGAGTGTTTCAATCGTGGCAAGAATCATGAAGAACACAATGTGCTAGGAATCGGACGGGGAATATCACTGTGATCGAGTCCATACCCTAGTTCGGCGGAGACTCGCTACGGCGGTAACGGCGGGGCAGAATTCCCGTTGACGGCGACGGAGACCAGCGACTGGAGGCGTCTGGCGGCGAGAAGACGATCCGGAGACCACGTTGGCAGAGCAGGCTATCGCGCGGGCGAAGGGGTTCGGAGAAATTTCCAAATTTTGCTCGTGACTATATATAGCCCGACCCTGTCGGTGTGACCGAGTGGAACAACTCGGTGGCACCGAGATTCATAACTGTAGGCAGTTACTGAAACTCAGTGTGACCGAAATGTTCAAATCGGTTGCACCGAGATCGAAAACCTAGATCAACTTAATGATCTCGGTAGGACCGAAAGTGGGGTATCGGTCAGACCGAGAATCATAAAGAGGTTTTGGAAGTTTAAGTCTATGACGAATCGGGGACTCCGAGCGCTCCTCACATAGAGTGGTTCGAATCTGACTTGATCAAATTTTGTGATGCAGCATGAATAGAGTTTGAGACGAGAAAAGCATAGATAGCTAGAGGAGGTACTTAGGCATTCTTGTCCATCCACTTGGCAAAAGAAAATAAAACCAAACAATCAAAACAACAAGTGGATGTCCTCAAATGAGTAAAATATGCAACCAGCATGCTCACACAATAAGATGGCAAATGAAATATGTGGCAAGGCATGCACAACCAATTCTAGCATCTATCAAGCAATTTGCGATGACAAGGTCATCTATATATGAGTATATTGACTTAGGAGTCAAGTGAGAGCACTTGATCATAGGTCATACTCATCGTTTAAGCTCAAGTGGGGTTACCACTTTTACATAAAGCATTGTTGTGTTCACATCTTTAGAGTTGCTTTAGCTCAAGTCTTAGAGTAAAGCTCCCCCTAGATGTGATATCCCCCCTAAGAGGGATGAACTAACCTTGGGTTTTGTCGATGATGACTTCATGTAGATGTTGAAGATGTGGATGCTCAATGTTGATGTAGATCACTTGGAGCTATCCATTTGAGTGAATTGCACTTTCAATACCTACATGGGTTAGTCCCACAAGGAACAAACAAGGATATCCATAGACATAGAGTGATGCACACAAAAGATGATGTCCATGAAAACTTTTAGGTTACCTTGTCCCTTGTCTTACCAACAAGAGGGTTTGTGACTCCTTGAACTAGTGCAAGATGTGGAAGTTGATTGCACTTGTTCTTGCCAAAATGATAAGAGTGAAGTATGTTGGCGGAGTCACCCTCAAGAACTCTCTAGTTCTTCTTCTTTTGGATCCACATCATCTTGATGGGAATCCTTGGAGTTGTAGTCGTACTTGATGAAGTGGAACTTGAAGTAGTCTTGGGAATCCACTTGACTAAGGTCTTAGGAGCTTCTTCAAATGCGTCAATTTCCTCTTGAAGCTTGTCCTTGCCTTTTTTCTTGTAGTCTTGTGGTGGAAGATCATCTTGAGCTTGAACTTTCGTTCAAAACCAACACCTTGATTCTTCCGATGCATTCCTTGCTTGCGCACAATTTCCTCGAATTGCTTACTCCCGGCAAGGCTTTTGTACACTCCTTTCTCCATAATTCCCTTCAATAAACTATTTTCTTGCTCAAGTGTAACTTGGCTAAGAGAATCATTAGTGGAATCAAGAGAACTACTAGAAGCAACAATATTGGATTTAGCATGATCATTGTTACTGCTAGAGGAAGAATCTTTCTTGTTCTTGTTACTAGACTTGACTTGAGGCATGTAAGTGGATAAGAGTAAACGCTTGGCAATGTAAGAAGAGCTTTTCTTGCGGAGATCATCATTGATTGCTTTTAAGAACTCATGCTCTTGCTCAAGATTGAGCTTTTCAAAGCATAATTTCTCATGAGCTCTTAAAAGTTCTCGATGATCTTCGAAGATAGTTTCATGAGCTAACTTAAGAGTGTTGAGTTCTTTAGTTAGAGCCTCAATCTTCTCCTTATCATTGTCATTCGTTTTATCTTGATTAGCATGTTTAATTGACGTTTCATCATAGTATTCATCACTAGAGTTGTCAACAAGCAAATCATCACCTAACAAGTCATCTTCATCACTATTGAAATCAACATACTCGGGGTGTGTTACCTTAGGACCTTTGGCCATGAAGCATCTTCCAATTCCTTCATTTGGTGAGTCAAATATGTCGTAGGAGTTGGTTGACACAAGTGCTAGACCGGCAACACCTTCATCTTGAGTATCTTCAGAGTCGGAGTGATAACTTCTCTCGGAGTGGCTGTCGGAGTCGGAGCCGGATACCCATTCACCAACATGAGCTTGATGTCTTCGTCTTGTGTAGCTCCTTGATGATTTTTCCTTCCTTTCTGAATCCTTGCTTCTCCGTGAGTATCTTCGTTCATAACGATCATCTCTACTCCTCCTCTCTCTTGGTGGTGATTCTTTGCTTCTTCTTTTTGGAGAATCTTCTCTTCTCTTGTAGGGAGCCGTACACTCATTGGAATAGTGTCCGGGTCTTCCACAACTGTAGCAGTTTCGCTCTCGACTAGAAGATCTTTTGTCATTGTAGGACCTTGACTTGAAGCTTCTATCTTTGCTTCTACTCTTGTAGAACTTGTTGAAGGTTCTTCACCATTAAGCTCAATTCTTCATTGAAGTTCTTGTTTCTCACTTGATGATGTAGGGGCTTCACATGAGGCTTTATAGGCACCACTTGATTTGTTGTGAAGTTCCTCTTTATCCTTAAGTGACATCTCATGAGCAACAATTCTTCCAATCACTCTGTTGGCTTGAGATCTTTGTAATTTGGGCATCATTTGGATCAATGTGCACACGGTATCATATTTTCCATCCAAGGCTCTTAGAATCTTCTTGATGATGAATCTGTCGGTCATCTCTTCACTTCCTAAGCCGGCAATCTCATTTGTGATGAGAGCAAGCCTAGAGTACATTCAGCGCCACCTTCACCATCCTACATTTTGAACTTGTCAAGTTGACTTTGAAGCACATCCAACTTGGATTCCTTGACGGAGTCGGTACCTTCATGCATATCAATCAAAGTATCCCAAATTTCCTTTGCATTCTCAAGACGGCTGATTTTGTTGAATTCTTCAGGGCACAATCCGTTGAAGAGGATATCACAAGCTTGAGCATTGTATTGTAGCATCTTCAACTCATCCGCGGTAGCTTCATGATTCGGTTCTCTCCCATCAAAGAATTCACCTTGCAAGCCAACACACAGAATAGCCCAAACAGCGGGGTTATGTCCAAGAATATGCATTTTCATCTTATGCTTCCAACTAGCAAAATTAGTACCATCAAAGTAAGGACCTCTACAGTGGTAATTTCCCTCACTAGACGCCATACTCTCCTAGGTTGTGAAACCAAGGCTATGACTTCCAAAAGCTATGAAAATCAAAGCAATGGAGACCAAGGCTCTGATACCACTTGTAAAGGATCGAAGTATGTCTAGAGGGGGATTAGACTACTTGACCAAATAAAAACTTACCTTTTCCAATTTTAGTTCTTGGAGATTTTAGCTATTTTAGGACAAGTCAAGCAATCATCACACAATTCAAGCAAGCATGCAAAGAGTATATAGGCAGCGGAAAGTAAAGCATGCAACTTGCAAGAATGTAAAGAGAAGGGTTTGGAGTATTCAAACGCAATTGGAGACACGGATGTTTTTGTCGTGGTTTCGATAGGTGGTGCTATCGTACATCCACGTTGATGGAGACTTCAACCCACAAAGGGTAACGGTTGCGCGAGTCCACACAGGGCTCCACCCACAGGCTGCGAGTCCACGGAGGGCTCCACCCACGAAGGGTCCATGAAGAAGCAACCACACAAACGGCAATTGTCTATCCCACCATGGCCATCGCCCACACAGGACTTGCCTCACTAGCGTTAGATCTTCACGAAGTAGGCGATCTCCTTGCCCTTACAAACTCCTTGGTTCAACTCCACAATCTTGTTGGAGGCTCCCAAGTGACACCTAGCCAATCTAGGAGACACCACTCTCCAAGAAGTAACAAATGGTGTGTTGATGATGAACTCCTTGCTCTTGTGCTTCAAATGATAGTCTCCCCAACACTCAACTCTCTCTCACAGGATTTGGATTTGGTGGAAAAAATATTTGAGTGGAAAGCAACTTGGGGAAGGCTAGAGATCAAGATTCATATGGTTGGAATGGAATATCTTGTCCTCAACACATGAGTAGGTGTTCTCTTCTCAGAACATATGATTGGAATGTGTATGTGTTCTGATGGCTCTCTCTCCGAATGAAGAGGGGTGGAGGGGTATATATAGCCTCCACACAAAATCCAACCGTTACACACAGTTTTCCAATCTCGGTGGGACCGAATCAACAAACTGTCGGACCAAAAATGTAAACCTAGTGACCGTTAGAGATTTTCGGTGGGACTGACATGCAACTCGGTAGGACCGATATGGTTAGGGTTTGGGCATAACGTAATCTCGGTGAGACCGATTACACAAACTCGGTGAGACCGAATTTTGGTAATTAGCTAACCAGAGAGTTGGTCAGGTAAACTCGGTGGGACCGATTCTTTGACCGAAACTGTCTCTCAGTAGGACCGATTCGCTCTTTCGGTGAGACCGAAGAGTTACCAAAGGGAAACAGAGAGTTTGCAATCCCATCTCGGTGAGACCGAGATCCCTATCGGTAGAACCGAATTGCTAGGGTTTGGCAGTGGCTTAATGACAAGTGAAACTCGATGGCGCCGGATAGAAAGAATCGGTAGGACCGAGTTTGGCTTAGGGTTTAGGTCATATGTGGATATGGGAAAGTAGTTGAGGGTTTTTGGAGCATATCACTAAGCACATGAAGCAAGAGGCTCATTAAGCAACACCTCATCCCTCCTTGATAGTATTGGCTTTTCCTAAAGACTCAATGTGATCTTGGATCACTAAAATATAAAATGAAGAGTCTTGAGCTTTTGAGCTTGAGCCAATCCTTTTTCCTTAGCATTTTGAGGGTTCCACTTTCACATCCATGCCATGCCAATCATTGAGCTTTCCTGAAATAATCATCTTGGAATAGCATTAGCTCAATGAGCTATATGTTGTTATGAATTACCAAAACCACCTAGGGATAGTTGCACTTTCAACCATTTTATATGGAGACATACCCATAGGATTTTTGTATGCAGTTCTATATGCCCATAATGCATCATCAAGTTTCTTGGACCAATTCTTTCTAGACCTATTAACAGTCTTTTGCAAAATTAATTTGAGCTCTCTATTGCTCAATTCTACTTGACCACTAGACTGTGGATGATAAGGAGATGCAATTCTATGATTAATATCATATTTAGTAAGCATTTTACAGAAAGCACCATGAATAAAGTGTGAACCACCATCAGTCATTAAATATCTAGGGACTCCAAACCTCGGAAAAATAACTTCTTTAAGCATTTTAATAGAAGTGTTATGATCAGCACTACTAGTTGGAATAGCTTCTACCCACTTAGTAATGTAATCAACAACAACTAAAATATGTGTATATCCATTAGAGGCAGGAAAAGGTCCCATATAATCAAAGCCCCAAACATCAAATGGTTCAATAACAAGTGAATAATTCATAGGCATTTCTTGACGTCTACTAATATTACCAAATCTTTGACATTCATCACAAGATAGGACAAACTTATGGGCATCCTTGAAGAGAGTAGGCCAATAAAAACCGGATTGCAATACCTTATGTGCAGTTCTATCTCCCGCGTGGTGTCCTCCATAAGTTTCGGAGTGGCACTTGCGTAGGATCTGTTCCTGTTCATGCTCAGGTACACAACGTCTAATAACACCATCTACTCCTTCTTTATAAAGATGTGGGTCATCCCAAAAGTAATGTCTCAAATCATAGAAGAACTTTTTCTTTTGTTGGTATGTGAAGCTAGGTGGTATGAATTTAGCAACAATGTAATTAGCATAATCAGCATACCAAGGAGTACTATGAGAAGTACTTATGACATTTAATTGTTCATTAGGAAAGCTATCATCAATAGGTAGTGGGTCATCAAGAACATTCTCTAACCTAGATAAGTTTTCTACAACGGGGTTCTCATCTCCTCTTCTATCAACAATATGCAAATCAAATTCTTCTAGCAAGAGAACCCATCTAATAAGTCTAGGTTTAGCATCTTTATTCTCCATAAGATATTTAATAGCAGCGTGATCAGTGTGGATAGTTACTTTAGAATCAATAATATAAGGTCTGAACTTATCACAAGAAAATACAAATGCTAAAATTTCTTTTTCAGTAGTAGCATAATTTCTTTGAGCATTGTCTAGAGTCTTACTAGCATAGTGGATAACATTTAATTGTTTATCAACTCTTTGCCCTAGAACAGCACCTACAGCATGATCGCTAGCATCACACATAATTTCAAACAGTAAATTCCAATTAGGTGGCTGAACAATAGGTGCAGAGACTAATGCTTTCTTAAGTATTTCAAATGCTTCTACACAATCCTCATCAAAGACAAATGGTATATCTTTTTGTAATAAATTAGTCGGAGGCCGAGAAATTTTTGAGAAGTCCTTAATGAACCTCCTATAAAATCCGGCATGACCAAGGAAACTTCTTATACCTTTGATGTCCTTGGGACACGACATCTTTTCAATCGCATCAACCTTGGCTTTATCAACTTCAATACCTCTTTCAGAAACTTTATGCCCCAAGACAATACCTTCATTAACCATAAAGTGACACTTTTCCCAATTCAAGACAAGATCAGTTTCTTCACATCTCTGCAAAACTCGATCAAGATTGCTCAAGCAATCATCAAAAGAAGATCCATATACGGAAAAGTCATCCATGAAAATCTCACAAATCATTTCACAAAAGTCAGAGAATATAGCCATCATGCATCTTTGAAAGGTAGCAGGTGCATTACATAAACCAAAAGGCATATGTCTATAAGCAAAAGTACCAAAAGGGCATGTAAAAGTAGTCTTTGATTGATCTTTAGCCGACACAGGTATTTGAGAGAAACCAGAATAACCATCTAGAAAGCAGTAGTGTGTATGTTTGCATAATCTTTCTAGCATTTGATTGATAAAAGGTAAGGGGTAATGATCTTTCTTAGTAGCCTTATTTAATTTGCGGAAATCAATTACCATCCTATAACCTGTAATAATTCTTTGTGGAATCAATTCATATTTATCATTAGGAACAACAGTAATACCTCCCTTCTTAGGGGCACAATGAACAGGACTTACCCACTGACTATCAGCAACGGGATAAATTATACCTGCCTCCAGAAGCTTTAGTATTTCTTTTCTTACCATTTCTTTCATTTTAGGATTGAGACATCGTTGAGGATCACAAACTGGTTTGGCATCTGCTTCCAAATTTATTTTATGTTGACATAGAGTGGGACTAATGCCCTTAAGATCATCAAGAGTATATCCAATAGTAGCACAGTGCTTCTTCAGAGTTTTCAATAATCTTTCTTCTTCATGCTCTGAAAGGTTAGCACTAATAATAACATGATATAACTTCTTTTCATCAAGATACGCATATTTAAGATTATCAGGCAACGGTTTAAGCTCAAACACGGGATCACCCTTAGGTGGAGGGGGATCCCCTAGGATTTCAACAGGAAAATTGTGTTTCAGAATAGGTTCCTATTTAAAGAATACATCATCTATTTCCCTTCTTTCATTCATAAACATATCATTCTCATGGTCTAGAAAATATTGTTCTAAAGGATCACTAGGAGGTACGGCAATAGAAGCAAGACCAAAAATTTCATCCTTACTAGACAATTCTTCTACACGGTGTTGTTTACTAAATTTAGAGAAATTAAATTCATGAGTCATATCATCTAAACCGACAGTAACAACATCCCTTGTGCAATCTATGGTAGCATTAACATTATTTAAGAAGGGTCTACCAAATATAATGGGACAAAAGCTATCTTGTGGGGAACCAAGAACAAGAAAATCAGTAGGATATTTAGTTTTCCCACACAAGACTTCAACATCTCTAACAATTCCCATTGGTGAAATAGTATCTCTATTAGCAAGTTTAATAGTGACATCAATTTCTTCTAACTCAACAGGTGCAATATCATGCATAATTTCTTTGTATAAGTCAATAGGTATTGCACTAGCACTAGCTCCCATATCACATAAGCCATGATAACAATGTTCTCCTATTTTAACAAAAATAACAGGCACGCCTACCACATGTCTATTTTTATCTTTAGCACAAGGTTTAGCAATTCTAGCAGTTTCACCGCAGAACTGAATAACATGCCCATCAATATTATCAGACAAGAGTCTTTAACAATAGCAATATTAGGTTCTACTTTAACTTGCTCAGGAGGTGTATATGTTTTAGTATTGCTTTTTCGAACCACAGTTGAAGCTTTAGCATGATCCTTTACCCTAACAGGGAAAGGTGGTTTCTCAACATAACAAGTAGGAACAATAGAATCATTATAAGTGACAGTCTTTTGTTCAACTTTAATAGGTGCATCTACTTTTACTTGTATGGGAGGATGATATTTAAACCACTTCTCCTTAGGGAGATCAACATAAGTAGCAAAAGATTCACAGAAAGAAGCCTATCTCAGAATCAAGTCCATATTTAGTGCTAAACTTACAAAAAATATCGGTATCCATAAAAGATTTAACACAATCAAACTTAGGTGTCATACCTGACTCCTTACCTTCATCGAGATCCCAATCTTCAGAGATGCGTTTAATTCTATCCAATAAATCCCATCTAAATCCAATAGTCTTCATCATAAAAGAGCCAGCACAAGAAGTATCGAGCATGGTGCAATTATTTTCAGAAAGTCGAGCATAAATTTTTTGAAGAATTGTTTCTCTTGGGAGCTCATTATTGGGGCATGAATATAACATTGACTTAAACCTCCCCCAAGCTTGAGCGATGCTTTCTCCTTCACGAGACCAAAAATTATATATATAATTACGGTCACGATGAACAAGATGCATAGGGTAATACTTTTGATGAAATTCCAATTTCAATCTTCTATAGTTCCATGATCTCGTATCATCACATAGCCTATACCATGTCAATGCATCTCCCTTCAAAGATAAAGGGAAGACCTTCTTCTTAGCAACATCATCGGGTATACCTGCAAGCTTAAATAATCCGCAAACTTCATCCACATATGTTAGGTGTTCATCAGGATGCTTTGTTCCATCTCCTGTAAAAGGATTAGCTAGAAGTTTTTCTATCATACCCGAAGGATACTCATAAGGAATTTCATTTTCAATAGGTTTAGTAGGTTGAGGAGCAACTCTTTGCTCTACTGGTCGGGGTGAAGATACCCCAAACAAGCCCCTTAGAGGATTACTTTCCATAGTAACAAGTGACATAAATTTCAGCACACTATAGAAATTTTTCCTTACCAAATTCCACCCACCAAAGGCGCTTCACTCCCCGGCAACGGCGCTAGAAAAGAGTCTTGATGACCTACAAGTATAAGGGATCTACCGTAGTCTTTTCAATAAGTAAGAGTGTCGAACCCAACGAGGAGCAGAAGGAAATGATAAGCGGTTTTCAGCAAGGTATTATCTGCAAGTACTGAAATAAGTGGTAACAGATAGTTTTGTGATAAGATAATTTGTAACGATCAACAAGTAACCAAAGTAAATAAAGTGCAGCAAGGTGGACCAATCCTTTTTGTAGCAAAGGACAAGCCTGGACAAACACTCATATAAGGAAAAGCGCTCCCGAGGACACTTGGGAATATCTTCAAGTTAGTTTTCATCACGTTCATATGATTCGCGTTCAGTACTTTGATAATTTAACATGCGGTTGGACCGGTGCTTGGGTGCTGTTCTTACTTGAACAAACATCCCACTTATGATTAACCTCTATTGCAAGCATCCGCAACTATAACAAAATTATTAAGGTAAACCTAACCATAGCATGAAACATATGGATCCAAATCAGCCCCTTACGAAGCAACGCATAAACTAGGGTTTAAACTTCTGTCACTCTAGCAACCCATCATCTACTTATTACTTCCCAATGCCTTCCTCTAGGCCCAAATAACAGTGAAGTGTCATGTAGTCGACGTTCACATAACACCACTAGAGACTAGACAACTTACATCTCATCAAAATATCGAACGAATACCAAATTCACATGACTACCAATAGCAAGACTTCTCCCTTGTCCTCAGGAACAAACATAAATACTCACAAAGCATATCCATGTTCATAATCAAAGGGGTAATAATATGCATAAAGGATCTGAACATATGATCTTCCACCAATTAAACCAACTAGCATCAACTACAAGGAGTAATTAACACTACTAGCAACCTACTAGCACCAATCCCGGACTTGGAGACAATAATTGGATACAAGAGATGAACTAGGGTTTTGAGATGAGATGGTGCTGATGAAGATGTTGATGGAGATTGCCCTCTCCCGATAAGAGGAGCGTTGGTGATGACGATGGCGGTGATTTCCCCCTCCGGGAGGGAAGTTTCCCCGGCAGAACAGCTCTGCGAGAGCTCTAGATTGGATCCTCCAAGGTTCCGCTTCGTGGCGGCGGAGTTTCGCCCTGAAAGGTTGCTTCTGGGTTTTTTCTCGACGAAAGACTTCATATAGCAGAAGATGGTCATCGGAGAGCCACCAGGGGGCCCATGAGGTAGGGGGCGCACCCTAGGGGGGCGCCCTAGGGGGGGCGCCCCCACCCTCATGGACAGGGTGTGGGCCCCCTGGTCTTCATCTTTGGCGAGGATTTTAATTATTTATTATAAGGTATTCCGTGGAGTTTTAGGACTTTTGGAGTTGTGTAGAATAGGTCTCTAATATTTGCTCCTTTTCCAGTCCAGAATTCCAGCTGCCGGCATTCTCCCTCCTTATGTAAACCTTGTAAAATAAGACAGAATAGCCATAAGTATTGTGACATAATGTGAAATAACAACCCATAATGCAATAAATATCAATATAAAAGCATGATGCAAAATGGACGTATCAGGATACAACTGGATGTAGGGATTGTTAGTTTGGGTGAGCTATTATGCTTCCCTTGTATCCCCAGCACTTGATTGCATAACCAGAAAGTTTCGGGAGTTTATAAGTGGGAATTCAAGTAGCGCCTAGAATAATCTTTCCAACAGACACATGATACGATATGGGATCTATCATATGTTTGTTTCCGGCTTATTTTGCTAGCCAATCCTTTGTTTTTGTTTTGAGTTTGTGGTATTCGAGTTGCTTCGGAGTCAAAATGTGGATTCCATACCTTTTCCAAGTGGTGTTCTCGTATTTCTATGGGAGTGCTAATCCTTTTTCGATCATCGAGATGGTCATGCCAATCCTTTTCAACCGATGTGCTTCTCTCGAAGTTAATCCTATCCTTTCAATTTTTGTGACATCAATACTCAGTTTTCTCAACGGTATTCATTCCATCAGCCCCAAGTTGCCTTTGTTTTCCCGCCCTCCCACCCTTTTTCTTCAAGGACTCAGATTTCTTAATCAAGTATCTATTTTATGGATGTGAAGTATCTCCATTATTTTCCGTCAATGTTCTTATCCGGCGATTCTCATGAAGATGCTAAAGGAAGCTTCAAGTTTATCATTCTTTGTTCTCTTATCTTCCCCGGTGTTTTCAACGCAATCTTTCGGTGTTGATAATATTCCTTTTTCCTCGTTTCAAATGTTTTCTCATGCCAGTGCACCTCTTAATCATCCTCTTCTCACCATTCATTTGTTCTGGAGTGTTGAAGATATCTCAGAAGATTCAAGTTCCATTCTCAATTCGCTCAAGTTCTTTTGGGGATGTTATCTCATTCAAGCTATTTAATTCAACTGGTGCAATCTCTCTTGAAAAGCATTCCAACGGTGTTTCTCTTGAGTGGGCCCATAACCCACAGGTTTTTTCCCAGGATCTTACCTGACTCTTCTAATTTATCCGGAGCGATTCCCAAATTCTTATCCAAGTTTGACGTAAGAATGAATTATCATCAGTCATATGTATTTCTCCAAGATCTTTCAAATTCTTTACATCGTTGGCTCAACCTCTTCTCTTTTGATTCTCCTAGAGTGTCTAAACAATTCTTAGTGGTGGTTCTCGTCATCATTCTCAACATTTGAAGACCGAAGAAGAGTTTCTCTGCAATCATATCCGTTCTCTTGAAGATTCTTGGTGCTAGCTTTATGCCATCCTCTCATAATTGTTTTTGATTGTGAGAATTATTTTCACCCATCTGGAGCAATTCAGGAGTCTTTTTAGTTTGATTATACGAAGCCCATCATCTCAGAATTATTCATTCCAGCTTTCAGCTCTCGTTTTCCAAATCCTACCGGTGGTTCGTTGAAGACCTTCCTCAAGTTTGCGCTATATCTCTCTTATTCCTTTCTACGAGAATAAGTAGTATGCCAAATCTGTTGCTTGTCATCAAGTTAAGTTGATGAAGGATAAACATACAATAAATCTTATTCTTGTTTTCTTTGAGGTGATTCAATTCTTTTCTTCCGTAGTTCATTCATGATATCAATTTGTCGGTGCTAATTTGTTCATCTTTCTTTTCCGGAGTTCCAAGTTTTCTCATTTATATCATTGCGAAGCTCCGTCCAATCATTGCAAGACTTTAATCTTGTTCTCTTCAAACCTTCAATTCTTTTATGTTATCATTTCCTATCCGGAGTTCTTCATGGGGGTTACATGGTGGTTCGTCAAGGATTCTTTTCATTCTTCAATTGTTCTTCAAGATTTCTCACGAAGTTAAGTTCCACCAAGGTATAATAAAAAATAAACATGGTTTTAAACACATGTTTTGTTTTGATGAGTTGAAGCATTCTCCATCTTGCATTCCGAAGTGCAATTCTTTCATATCTCATCTTTTGAGGTGGTGTTATGTCACTCTTGACATTTTCCCTTCGTATGTCATGATTCAACATTTGTTAAGAATGAGATATTTTAAATCCACCAATCTCTTCGTTGGAGTTATCTTGTGTCATGTTTCACCTAAAGCCTTCCCTAAGGAATGTTGCTATTATGGTGCTTATAAATGATCCAAGTTTTCTCCTATCCTCTTGGTGAAAGAAGTTTTTCATCGCCTTGGACTACAAAAAAATACACTTTCGTGATGATACGTGTTTGTCACAGTAGGTCGCGTTTTCTATCATGCATGTACATCCATGACGATTTTATGACAGAATCAAGATAGTCATACCCGTGCTGTCGTAGAAGTGTTCCATGACATTACCAAAATTATCATCACGGAAGTGTCCACTTCCATGACGATAAATCACGCGTCACAGAATTGCTTTCGTCAAGGGTGACCGACACGTGGCATCCACCATAATGGAACGCCGTTAAGCTATCGTGTCGGGTTTTGGATCCGATAACCCGTTAACAGCCCCGACCAATGGGGATTTTCCACGTGTAAAATCATCATTGGCTGGAGGAGACACGTGTCAGGTCCGCGTTGGCACAGGTGTCACTCATCCAATGGGCGAGACGCCTATGATATGTTGACACGTGGACCGGCCCACCAAGTTTAAATGGGCCGGCCCAACTGAAGGCCCACAAGATTTTGCGGACCATAATGGGCCGGCCCAGCTAAAGGCCCACGAGAGTTTGCGAACCATAATGGGCTGGCCCAGCTAAAGGCCCACAAGATTTTGCGGGCCATAATGGGCCGGCCCAGGTAAAGGACCACAAGATTTTTGTGTGTCATAATGGGCCGGCCCAGGTAAAGGCCCATAAGATTCTTGCGGATCATAATGGGCCGGCCCAACTAAAGGCCCACGAGATTTCGCCGACATTAATGGGCCGGCCCAGCTGTAGGCCCACAAGATTTTGAGGACCCTAGTAGGCTGGCCCATTAACTGGCTACCATGTTTTGGGCCAAATGCCGGCCCATATTTGATCCGGTCCATTAATGGCCTGCCACGCTCCGGGCCTAATAGTGGCCCATATGAGATCCAGCCCATTAAAAGCCTACCACGTTCTGGGCCAAATTACGGCCCAGATCAGGTCCGGCCCTTTAAGAGGCTTTGGGCTCAATTATGGCTCATATCAGATTCGGCCCGTCAACTGGACATTATGCTTTTGGGCCCACTTGCTAAAGGCCCACTTAGTAACTTGGCCTGATATTAGTTTTGGCCTGTTAAGGGCCCGTTTAACATTTCGGCCCTATATTAATTTCGGCCTGTTAAAAGCCAGTCATATAGTTGGGCCTAACTACGGCTCGGTTTGCATCCGGCCTGCTTGCAGCCGATATCTGATTGGGCCAAACAAGGACCGAGACAATTTTGGCCTGTTAAAAGCCCGTGATTTGATTCGCACAATCATGGGCCGGGGTTCATTTCGGGCTGCTGCCGGCCCGTGAGCTGTTCGACACGTTTCAGGCCCAACCTACATCGTGATTGCATGACGGCCCGATTATGTACCGTAATTTTACGGTTTGGCCGGTTTACTGCGAAGACAGGATATATATATACAGTAAAATAACTGCAGCATCGTGAATAAGAAAAAACCTAGACTATACAATAAAGAAATTACGGCATATTACATCCACTGGGCATCAAAGTTCGCCATTATGATAATAAAGCACAAGCAGACAACATATTACATACAATGGGCATCAAAGATCATCACCAGTGCAAATAAACATGCCGACAAAATAATATACAAAACCGACAGCACTTCAATAGAGTTCAAGAAAGGTTAGCCCTGCTGGGGAGCTGCAGCGCAAGCAGCTGAGCAAGATGATGAGACTGTGCTTGTTCAACACTTATACCTTCCTCACTCTGAAAGATAAACAAGCACACAGATGACATGTTTTGCACATAAAAGTATGATGAGTGCTGACAATTCATCACATTTCTTACTAACGAATAAAGTGACGCAGTTTAAAATTGCATTAACACAATATTTTATTGTTCAGGTCAAGACATGGCAGGAAATGACATTGTGAAGGAGTTGGCAGCTTCACGACGCCACTGGATTATAGATCAAGAACTCATAAGTATCAATGGTTAGTGTGCTGTCAATTTATACCATTTCAGATTGGCAAATAAAGAGACGGTTTAAATAATAGTAGAATGATATGACATTGTTCATAGTTAAGACATTGCAGAATATGACATTGTGTTGTAGTGGGTAGGTTCACCACACCACTGGATTGCGGATGAAGAACATAAGAATACATGCAGTGCAAAAGAAGATCACTTGCTATGTATAGTTTAATTTACATGGTATGAAGAAGGAACTTGGTTGTACAACTGAAAACTTAAATTGAGAAAGCACAAACTTTTGTTTATGAACTACATAATAAACTTTAAACAAGCAATTTGATGCAAACACCAAAAATAAACAGCTGTTGCAGTCATGCCTAACCAAATATATACAACAAAGTTTGAAGGCTTGAGATGGACAAACTTACATTATTGGTGAAGACAGGCTCTATAAAGGCCTTGTCCATGCTGATTGTCACGCCCACGATGCGGCTATATCTCCCACGTGTCGAAGCACGACTTAGAGGCAGAACCGCATTGTAAGCAATGTCGCAAGAGAGGTAATCTTCACACAACCCATGTAATGAATAAGGAAAGAGATACATAGTTGGCTTTCAATCGCCACTCCACACAATACATGAATAAAGCATTACAACATCCAGATACAATAAAGGTCCAATTACGGAACCAAAATAAAATAAGACTACCCCTAATGCTACAGATCCCCGATCGCCCCAACTGGGCTCCACTACTGATCAACTGGAAACGGAACAACATAACGAACACGAACTTCATCGAGCTCCTCCTTGAGCTTGGTTGCGTCACCTGCACGATATCATCGGCACCTGCAAGATGGTTTTGGAAGTATCTGTGAGTCACAGGGACTCAGCAATCTCACACCCTCACGATCAAGACTATTTAAGCTTATAGGTAGGGAAAAGGTTTGTGAGGTGGAGCTGCAGCAAGCACTAGCATATATGGTGGCTAACTTACGCAAAAGAGAGCGAGAAGAGAAGGCAAGGCACGGTCGAGAAAACTATGATCAAGAAGTGATCCTAGAGCAACCTACGTCAAGCATAACTCCAACACCGTGTTCACTTCCCGAACTCCGCCGAGAAGAGACCATCACGGTTACACACGCGGTTGATCCATCTTAATTAATTTAGGTTCGGGTTTTCTACAACCGGACATTAACAAATTCCCATATGCCCATAACCGCGGGCACGGCTTTCGAAAGTTCAAAACCCTGCAAGGGTGTCCCAACTTAGCCCATCACAAGCTCTCACGGTCAATGAAGGATATTCCTTCTCCCAAGACGGCCCGATCAGACTCGGAATCCCGGTTACAAGACATTTTGACAATGGTAAAACTAAACCAGCAAAGCCGCCCGATGCGCCGACATCCTGATATGAGCTGCACATATCGCGTTCTCAGGGCAACACCGGATGAGCGCTACGTACAGCTAAAACAAGCCCTCAAGTTTCCCCGAGGTGGCGCTGCAAGTGACTCTATTTCGGACCAACACTTAGAGAAGCACTGGCCCGGGGAGGGGGGGGTTAAAATAAAGATGACCCTTGAGTCTGCAGAACCCAAGGGAAGGTGGTATGTTGTTAGTGCAAATGGTAAAACCAAGGTTGGGCCTTGCTGGAGGAGTTTTATTCAAAGCGAACTGTCAAGGGGTTCCCATTATAACCCAACCGTGTAAGGAACACAAAATCAAGGAACATAACACCGGTATGACGGAAACTAGGGCGGCAAGAGTGGAACAAAACACCAGGAATAAGGCCGAGCCTTCCACCCTTTACCAAGTATATAGATGCATCAATTAAATAAGAGATATTGTGATATCCCAACAAAATCCATGTTCCAACAAGGAACAAGCTCCAAGCTTCACCTGCAACTAGCAACGCTATAAGAGGGGCTGAGCAAAGCGGTAACATAGCCAAACAACGGTTTGCTAGGACAAGGTGGGTTAGAGGCTTGACATGGCAATATGGGAGGCATGATAAAGCATGTGGTAGGTATCGCAGCATAGGCATAGCAATAGAGCGAGCAACTAGCAAGTAAAGATAGAAGTGATTTCGAGGGTATGGTCATCTTGCCTGCAAAGATCTCCGAGAAGACGAAAGCTTGAACCTCGAATGCGTACTCAACGGGTTCCTTGAACACGAACTTGTCTCCCGGCTCTACCCAAAGCAAGAACACAAGCAAAGGGAGACACAATCAACCACGTGCAATGCACAAACAACAATGATGCAAAACATGGCATGATATGCGGGATGCGATATGTTGTGCATATGCATGCTTCGAAAAAGAATGATTGAATCTGGCCTCAACTTGGAAATCCAAGAGTGCCACTAGAAAGAGGAGTTGATTTCGGTTGAAATCGATATAAAGATCACCGGAATTGGATGCACGGTTTGCAAATGACAAGCAAAACAAATATGGCACCGGTCTGCGATTAACAGCACGAGGCCACCTAAATGCATCAAGAACAACAAGCTACTGCACTCTAACATAGCAACAAAAAACATGGCAGGGATCCACTCAAGATTCTTGAAAAAAGATGAACACTGAGCTACGGCTAATTCACTCAATAGCAGGTTCAAACAAGCATGGCAAAAGTGCAAAAGATATCAGGTTTCAGACTTAGTGAAATAACCAACATGCCAGGAATTTAACATCAGGAAGCAATGTTTAGAGCAAGATAACAACATGTTATAGGAACATATCATGGCAAAGCAAGGCATGGAATGAAGCTACTCAAAGCATACAACAAAAGTCCCTTACTGACCATGAGCCAAAAGGGATCAGAAAATACAATGGCAACCGTGTGAACATAGCAATTATCGTTAACAGATTCAGACTTAGAAGAAAACTGGAACATGGCAAAACAGATATTAAGTAGGCATGTTTACGAGCTCGATGCACTCACCACAAGGAATTGCATGACAAACTAAGCATACACCCAGCAAGTAGACATGGCATAGAAGCTAAACATGGCAAGAGCAACATCATAGCATGAAAGGATCAACTACAACAAGCTCGGCAAAATTGCTTAACATGTAAACAATCTGCCAGGAACATTTTATAGCAAAAGTAGAGCTCGATTGACTCAATCTAGGGTGCTCCATAATTGCAAACAAATACATGGATGGATAGAGCACCACAATATCCACAAAACATCCTTACTGATCATGCTCAAAAGAGGCATGGATCACTCAGTAGCAACATGAATACATGGCATAAAAATATTGACAGGGCAAAGACTTAGAATATTTCTATGTCCCTGAAATCAGCAACATTGAGAGGGCTACTTTGCATGCTTGTGCTAGTCACCATAGAGATCACAAAAATATATGGCATACACCCCTGTAAAGATGGCATGGCATACTTCAAAACACATGTAGGGCTCAAGTTCATAGGAGGCACACATCAGTCATGACAAAATGACAAAAGTCCAATTACTGATAAGCATCTGACACTAACATTGCATAACACTCTTGCAACAGCATTTAGGGCATCAATATGAGCTCAAATGAACATGATGCAATGAGATGAAATGAATTACTCGTTGAGACGAACAATTCGATATGCTACACGCCCAAAATGGAGCCACGGATGACAAGATATGATGCAATGAAGTATGCATAAAATATAGCAGACCTGGGGACTTAGAGAAGTTCGACCTTCGGAGGAAGTCAATGCGGGATCGGACGAAGCAGGACGGGGTGGATCCGGTTGTGGGCGACGCGTTTGGATCAGGGGAGTGGTGGATCTCATCCCACTCCCCGGATCGGATCTGGAGCGGATTCCGGCGAGTGCGGGCGGTCTCCGGCGAGTGGTGCGGGGCGGCGCCGGTGGACGACACCGGCGAGGCGGCGGATGGCGCCGGCGAACGGAGGCACGTACGGCGTGCGGGGCGAAGGGCGGCGTTCGATAGGGTCGGCGGAAGAGCGGCGTCGGGCGTGGGGAGCCGCGCCGACGGGTGGCGGAGCAACGCGCTAGGCGGCGGCACGCGTGGAGAAGGGCGGTGCGGCGAGAAAGGCGGTTCGGGCCCCTGGCGGCCCGGGGCGGGCCTCCCGCGGGCCAGGCGGGCCGCGGCGGCTGGCGCGGTGGAGGAGGAGAGAGAGGGCCGCGGTGCTGAAGTGGCAAGGCGGGATTCACCGGGGCGGCAGCTGGACATGTCCGGGCGCGGGGAACTTTGTCCGGTGGCGCGAGGTGGGGGAAGCTAGGGTTCATCCGCGAATTTTCGGGGAGAGCCACACACACACACACACACACACACACACACACACACATATATATGTAGAGGGAGCTAGGATGCTCCAAATGAGGTGCGGTTTGCGGCCATGCGATCGTGATCGAACGTCCTAGATGATGGAGGGGGTTTAGGTGGGTTTTGGCCACTTTGGAGGGGGTGTTGGGCTTCAACACACACGATGCCTTTACGGTTCCTCGGTTAACCGTTGGAGTATCAAACGAAGTCCAAATGGCACGAAACTTGACAGGCGGTCTACCGGTAGTAAACCAAGGCCGTTTGGCAAATCTTGGTCCAATCCGAGAACGTTTAACACCCGCACACGAAAAGAGGTAGAAAGGGACACCGGGGGACATAGGAGCGCCGGAAAGCAAAACGGACAACGGGGAAAATGCTCGGATGCATGCAACGAACATGTATGCAAATGAAATTCACAAGACGACATGATATGAAAAGCATGACACGCAAGCAAAAGACAAGGCAACACAGCGAATAACTGGAAGACACCTGACACATCGGTCTTGGGGCGTTACACTGATGGGGGGGGGCAATTCAAGAAGTTTACCACAGAATCTTCTTCAAAAGCATTGCCTTTATTCTACATTTTGTTAATAGTAAATATAGATGTGATAATATACGAAAAAATGGAGAATATTTAAGATAAGATGAAGAGTGATGCTACATAACCAAGTAGCTACAAATGTAAGTGCAGCGATACAGGCAAAAGGTACAGCCAAGAGCAATGCACAACTAAACTTCTTCAGTACCAACCTTATGGTAAGAGTAAATATAGATCTGATGTGTAGAAAATGGAGGGCAAAGGAAAATAAGTTGCAGAGTGATGGTACATGAACAACTACCTGTCATTATAAGTACACTGATAAAGGACATCATGTACTTACAAGAACAATGCAGAGCCAAAAAAACATTGGCATTGGATATATTCTACACTAATGTAACCATTCATACAGATCAGATAATTTGGAGCGAACAATTGATAAGAAAGCTATCATGCATACAGCTGTCACATAATGAACCAGGTATGTATGCAAGTACAGTGATACAGGACAACATGTACTAACAAGAGCAAAGCAGCGGGCAGCATATTTGCGATATCCTGTCGTTCTTGTCAAATCAGAATTCTTCTTCGAGCAGATTTCCTGCAAAAAAGATCCGTAAGGCACATGCGGAAAAATAGAAGTTCAAATTGTCATGTGATTTCGTAGACAGTACCTCATCCTGGGAATGGGACCAGTGCATAACAAGGTTTTTCCATTCAATGTCTTCTAAATTTAGCATAGGAGACTTCACCAGAAATTCGTTTATAGACTTGCCATCAAAGTGTGATTTCCTCAAGTAACACCGATACTGCTGCAATGCTTCCTTGAAAAGCACAAGCAAGCTTTGCTCGTCATGACTATCCAGATTGACCCTCGCCTAGTTACAACAATGTAATGCAAATCATTGATGTGTTCAATCAGCAGAAAATAGGAAAATAATAACCATGAATAATAGCACTTACACGTAAGTTGGACAGGAAGATGTGAAAATGGTGTTTGTCTTCACAATAATCTTCCCATGATGGGAATATATGCACGTAGTCCCTAACAACATTGAAAGCATTTTCTTTTAAACTGGGAATAAATGGAATGGGGTTCCAATCTGCAGGAATTGGCCGTCTCTGTAGTTGGGATAGGTCTTCGGCCGATGGACTTGCTGGACTTTTTGCTGGGGTGGGATTTTTCTGTGGTATAGCAGGTGCTATGGAAAATGGAATCGGTATACCTTTTGCTGGAGTGCAGGTCCTGTGTGGTGGGGCTAGTGGTGTGGCCAGTGAAGTATGGGTACAGTCTGCTGGAGTCGGTCCTACGTTTTGTGTCACTGGTTGTACAACCAATATAAGTGGGGTGCTGTCTGATTTCTCTGGCACCACCACGTTTTTCAAGGACTTTGCTGGTGCTCCTTCAGGTTCAGCAATCACCCTCTTCCTTTTTGATGTCTGATGCACAAGAACAACATTTGAGTGGAAAACATGGTATGATGACAGATGGAATATGTATTGATAATGGATGGGCATGGCATCTCGACATATATGATGGGTAAACTAAGCAGATGGCGGTGCAACAAAGTAGAAGAAATGTAAGACAACATATGCAAGATACCCACAATCAATAAAACATTGCCAAATTAGAACAGGCACCTTGATGGGTGAACAGGACAAGCCATCTGCCTTTGACTCCTCGAGGTTAAAATAGTCATTAGGATCATATTCTGAACAAGAATCAACAGGTGGGGAGCGTCTGAGTTTCATTGCATCCAGAATGGCACTCAATGCCTTGGTGCCAATTTTGTAAGTCATTGCAGTGTTTAGCTTCAAGAGTGGACTGCTGCTAGTGCGACACAAAGCAGCTACACAGATCATAGTGTAGATATAACATGAAAACCTTAAGCATCAGAGTAAAATCAGCAAAGTGGAACTTGCTGGAATATATGTGCTAGTATTGCCGGTACGGCTAGAAAGGCTTCGGATACTAGCTCTCTTCAAGTGAAGGTGCAGTACTATTAATATCAGTGTAACTCTCAAAGGCGACACATCTCCCTGCATTTCCTTGCTATTCTTATAGGATCCAAGTGGGCAGGCCACTACAAATCCTATTCCTATGTTTACAAGATCCTACGAATCAAAGAGGCTCAAAGTGTCCATCACAACCGACCGTATAGACCTCTACACTGCAAATGTCCCTGCTCATCTTCAGTACAAGGAACATACTGTACTACTATCATACTCCCTCCATTCCAAAATAAAAGTCTTGGTAGAGATTTCCACTATGGATCACATACAGATGCATCCAGATACATTTTAGAGTGTAGATTCACTCATTTTGCTCCATATGTAGTCCATGGTGGAATCTATACAAAGACTTGTATTTAGGAATGGAGAGATTACATATTAAAGAAGAACGGAAGAGGAACATGGTAAAGAAGAGCAAGCAGATTTTGGATAATAAAATGTTGGTTGTGCAGTGCCCACACATGATGAACCAGAGCGCATTAAGAATGCAACTCCTAGCTGTCTCTCGACCATTTCAGGCGGTTGGATGAAGATCCTACGTCTCCTAACCCTTCTTCTTCCTCGTCTCTGATTCTTCCCATACAGAACACCGCACGGGCCGTTGGTCGGACCACCGGCCCCCACCGCCTGTGTTCCTCCACTACCCCACCCCACTCCCGCCCCAACCCCCACCCGCGTCGAGTTTTCTTCGTTCGCCAAGGCCCCACAACCACGCGAGCCCCTTCGGTCGCACCGGCGAACTCCGGCGAGCTCTGAAAAATCGGCTGACCCAATTTTGAAATTTAGTCTACTGTGATTTAACTAGTGTGGAATATAAAAGGGGAAAACCATAAGTATTGGGAGTATAGTGTTGAGCGTGCCATGGCGGATCTGAAGGTGCAAACCGGACAAAGGCAACTTCACAACCAAGACAAGAAATCAGAGTAAAGCAGTGGCGATCTATTTTCTTGCTGCGATAAATAAGTTGAGCAGATACGAAAGAGTACCGCCACTGGTGCGGCGCCGTGTACGCATCTGGTGAGAATTTGACGGTGCGGCGGTAGCGATGGCTGTCGGCGGCGTGGAAGAAGATCTAGGAGGGTAGACGGTGGCGGCGGGGCGCGGTGGACGAGACGGTCGTAGGAGCGGTGCCGGCAAGGTGGATGACGGCGGGGATGAAGCGAGAGGACCGGATGCAAGGATCCTGGTACGAAGCCGTGGATGAGAGAGGTCAATCTCTTGTAATCGACGGCGTCGTCGGGGTATCAGCTCTGGCATGGTAGAGGACGGCGGTGGATGGGGTGGCTGACGGCGGCGGACGGAGGAGGGTGGGGTGGAGAGGGTGTTTTGGTGCCCACGGAGTACGAATGGGGAAAAGGGAGGTAGAGAGGAAGGGGGAACCATGTATTAAGGGCGCGCTTGTCTCAAATGCGAGGAAATTTACAAAATTAGCCCCCGTTTCAAATTTCTACTACATCACAACAACATTAGTCGGTTGGGGATAGGACGGTAATCTCGCATACACCGAATATTTGCCGACGAGAGTTTGTTTTTGGCGCCCACCGTGTATGAATATGAATCGGGGAGGGAGTCGATTTCGGCCGAGGACACACTGTGTTTTGGCGCCCACCGTGTATGAATCCGGGTGAGAGGCAGTTACGTCACGTTTGGGTGAAATTACAAACCTACCCCTATCGAAACCTATAGAAATCCAACAGATAGGCTTTGCATGGCAGGGATAGGCAGTAGTGATTTCCATCTCGTAGATTTTGGTTTCGGGCGGTTACTGCGACTTTCCCCGCTTCGTTCAAATTTTGCAGAGTGCACGTTTACCGTGCCAACTCAATTTGAATCCCGTTTGTATTCTATTATTATTTTCGAGCGGGATCCATTTTTAATTGGAATTACATTCTATATACATCATTTTTTATATATACTTTCAAAAGCACAACAAAGAATTCTGCTCCTTTATATGTATAATATGATTTACAAATACAACGATCTCGAAATCTTAAGGTTGAATTCGAATTTTTTAACCAAATTATGTTCTACTAAAATGTATGGATCAGTAATATCTACATATTAAATAACATAGATGTGCATGAATTCATATGAGTATGCATGTTTGATAGATCAATTTTGGTTTAAGTATGGATTACATGTATCATCATCTCGAATTCAAATATTTGAATCCCTTTTTTGTTCACTCCTTTCACGCCCATCTCTCTTGCATGCATGCTCCTTCAGGTAGCTATCACTCTCTTTTCTCCAGCTCACCCACACGCTCACTTCATGTTTCTCCTATCCTCGCAAACATGGTCTCTCGACGTCTCCCTTGAGAAGTGTCACACTCTCCCTATCATTATACATTACACGGTTTTCATTATCTCTCACGTCTCTACTGTTCTCTGGTATCACTCGATACCTAAGCTTTCTTTTTCACCGCCACACACACAGTCTCCACTCGTCTTTCACTTTGTCTTTCTCTCTATGGGATTCTCTCACACACCCTATATGTCTCTACATATGACTCATACCACTAAAATTACCCTCTCTCTCCTGTAGACACAACATTTGTTGTGGTCTCCTTTTCGTCTCCATCCCAGACTGACATTATTCATTTGTTTACCGATCAGACAACCCCAACTACCGTCTCCTCTCTCTCTCTCTCTCTCTCTCTCGCACACACACACAACTCCTGCTTCCACTCCCCTTCCCTACTACCGTCTCTCTCTCACACACAAAACTCTCGCTTTCGCACCCCGACTCGTATTTCTCTCACAAACATTTATCGACTAGCTAGCCTCTAGATAGGTTTATATACCCGCACACTCATGCTTCCACCATCGCATACATGTCTCTCTCCCGCTCCTTGTATCTATGTAGATTTTTCTTCCCTTCTTGAGACACGCCCTCTCGATCGTGCACACGCCTCATTTTAAGCTGATACCTATCGCACACACACACCTTGTGTCTTTGTCACACATGCACTCCGTCCTCCTCCACTCTCCCTCTCTCTCTCACACACACATGGGCTTTTTGCAACAACTAGCAAGATGCCCATGCGTTGCACGGAACATCAAGATGCATTTGTATGAGTAGTTTATCTTGTGGGGGAAAAGGATGAACGAGGGAAGGCCTTATTTGCAAATGTGGAGAGGGGGTGTGGGTATCTTTTTGCAAAATTGCCATAGTTTCCTTCCTATCCGTCAGATATAGATCGGACGGCCTATATTGCAGGATGGCAGGCACACGATCATCACCGACAATGCTTTTTATAAGAGTAGGGATAAAAATAGAGTTGTTGATGATGGTGGGCCTGCCATCCTGCAATGTAGGTCGTCCGATTTATATCTGATGGATAGGAAGGAAAATATGGCAATTTACTCGCACTCTTCACCACATTTGCAGATAAGGCCTTCCCTCATTCATCCTTTTCTCCCACAAGATCTTGATGTTCCGTGCAACGCACGGGCATCTTGCTAGTAAGAGTAGAAATTAGACATATACCACTTCTCGAATCTTGAAACCAACAACATTCCTCCCTTATCTCATCAAAACCGCCAAAGGAATATATTTTGAGTGAAACATAACATATTTTTAGTGATATACGTATTTCAAAACTAGACTTTTTTTCTATCAAATCGGTGAATATGTATTAATCTACTTTGATCATGTGGCAACGCATTGGCACATTGCTAGTAGTTATTATAATTTTTTGGACACCAGACAAACAGTGGAGTACATATACGAAGAGAAGAGGCGCACGCACGCAGTCGGCCTCTCGCTGTCTCGCACACATGAGTGTTACGTAAAGGTGACATTAACAAATAAACCCTAAAACCCTAGGAGCACGATTGCTGCATTCGCGGGTACCGGGTACGTGGTGGAGCACCTTTGTAGCAATAGTCAGCTCGCGTGATAATTTGATCCGTAGGAGTTGATGGTCGGGACCACAGGTGAATGACTTGGAGCGTGGTGGCTCGCCAGTTGCCACAGATCGAGTAGCCACATTTAAAATATCATTTTTAGCGGGCTTAAGAGTTCCGATTTTCAATGGCGTGTTATAAGTAGTAAGTAGTTTTTAGAACGATTGGTATGGAGCGAAAATGGAATTCATAGTACTACGTACCTCCTTGGCGTATGGTTGTATGGTTTTTTTTGCGATGGAGGTTGTATGGGTTTATGTTGCGAGATGTTGAACCTGGTAGTTCTAGGGCAAATACTATGGTTTAGATTTAGATGTTGGTTTTCAGTAATGAAAATCGGAAGGGAAAACCCTTCTTTGATTAAAAAAACTACTACCTCCATTCTGGTTTACTAGTCCCCATCGTACTTTGGGTCAAAGTTTGTCCACGAATTTTACTTGTAAAATGTGAATGGAAAACGAGATTTTGTTATACCCAAACAAAAAAGGACTAGAGGGAGATATTGCTCTGACACGGACGTGACCTCTCATAGCGCATGCATTGAACCGGCGCGCCGGCCAAGAGGGCCGCACTCGTTGCAGGCCCGGCTAAGCACGCATCCTCGCCGCGTGCAACCAGCTTAAGACTGACCCGCCTGCCTTCATTGAATCCGCGCGTGTGCCGGCAACACGTCCTTACGCGAGCCGGCAGGAATTTTAGAACACAAAAAATGACTAAAATATAATTAATTTACGCATGGTCTTGACTTGTTGTATCGCACTGGTAGCCGGAACTAGTAGAGGATTTTCTTTATTTATAACTCTCCTCACATTTTTTTGGCTTTGAAGTGAATCATGGTTGTGGACATTATGTATGAATGTGCAGATATCTGTGAACATGAGTTTGATGTGGAAGTTGAACTTGGAATGTCGGGCTTGCGCGTGAACTATACCATGTCCAATGCTTCGTCTGTTATTGTTTGGAAAGTAATTGTTGTTATTACATGACCCAAAAAAACATTTTGTGCCACATCAGTAGATGCACGGACATCACAACAGGCATGCTGACTGGATAAACATTTGAACCTAGCTATTATGAAGGAAATTTTGTATTGACAACAGTTTTAGATAGCAGGAGACGCCTATCCTGCTCTGCCTCTGCTAGCTTATTTCTGGCTTCTTCCATCTCTTCTTTGGCTTGGGTGAAGAGAGCATCTGATTGCTCTTTTCGCTTCTTCAGGAACTCAGCTACATTCTCAAGGGCTGTTGCACGCTTTCTTTCAGCCTTTACTAATGCCATGAGGACACGAACAGCTGACGACTCCACCTGGCTTGTGTGTAATCCAGTATCATCTGGGAATTTGCACCTTGTGTCTAATCCAGCATCATTAGGGAACTGGCACCTTGTGTGTAATCCAGCCTCATTTTGGAAACATGATCTCGAGGTTGACATACTTCCCTCCTCGCAGGAACTGCATCCTAACATGAAGTTACTTCTTTTTTAGATCAATACTCAGAGCAACCTAGATCCATTTAGTAGAAGCAAGATAAACAGAACTCAGAGAAGTGAATTCAAAAGGAAAAATAAAATAAAAACAGACTACAAGGTGAGAACACCCACTTCCTACACAAGCTAAAAACGAAAGCATTAGGACGATTAAGACTCTTCTTATTACACATCGAAGAACACCACGCTTAAGAGAAACAGAAACTACAACATATACACATCGAAGAACACGAGGCTACACGAAAGTAATTGAAAGGGTGTTACTTACCAAAGCTCGTTTTACAGGTTCGGTGCAGCTCCTCTTTAACTTGCCACGCTCCTTGAAGATGCCCCGAATATCCCGTGTTTGGTCTTCATTGCTCCTCTGCATGTTCGCGCTCGTGGTTTTAAAATCTCAGCATGACAATAAAAATATACTACTAGTAATACTCTCGCATCTTGTGGGCAACATTAAAGCACTTGTCTGCCATGTTAGAGCATCTCCAACAGAATCGCAACATGCAGCGCTTTAAAAATCTCAACATGCTATATCTACTCTCTTCTCTACTGTTATATTTATTTAATATTTAATATTTAATATTTATCTCTACTTCCTTTACTGTCTACTTTTTTTTCTCTATACTTTTTTTCTTGCAATATAGGCCGTCCGATTTATATCTAACAGATAGGAAGGAAACAAATGGGAATTTTGCAAAAAGATACCCATACCCCTCTCTAGATTTGCAAATAAGGCCTTCCCTCGTTCATCCTTTTCTCCCACAAGATAAACTACTCATACAAATGCATCTTGATGCGTGCAACGCATGGGCATCTTGCTAGTTCTAAAAACCTTTCCATCATTTGCCACACTACTGGTTGAAGATGAAAAACCTACCCAAGCACAGCGCGATATAGGAGCGACGCACAATTACAAGCTGATATTCTGTTGGACAATGGAGGCTATAACCAATTACTTTTATGGGAACAATAGCACCCAGGAAATTTGAAGGGTAGGTATGAACAAAATTGGAACTACACATGTACTGCTAAGTGATTCAATACACACATTACCAATCGAGGAGGAGAACGATGGTCGCGGCGGCCTCTGTGAGTCATGGTCGGCAACGGGAGTCAGTTCATTGTCCACGACGGTGGTACTTCTGCGCTTGGCGTCGGCTTCCGGGAAGCAGATCTGAGACCATGGAAGACGATGCCGGGGAAGAGGCTCCGTGTACGACGACGACGGTGGACCGGCTCCAGTGCGGCGTACGAGGTCGTCGATGAGGCAGATACGCTGCGATGGACGAGTGCGCCGATGTAAAGGGGAGGAGCACGAAGGCTGCGGTGTCGTGGAGAAGTCTATTTTGCGGTGGGGATAGGAAATGGGGAGTATCAGGTGTACTACTCTGGGTGCCGGGGTGGGATTGGCTGGGTAGGGTGAACCTGAAGTTAGGAAAACAGCCCCCTACCAAGCGTCATCCGTAGGCCTGTTTCAAAGGCTATGATGGTAACTTCCCACTGCTCGAATCAGGGTTGCGGGAGAT
Source organism: Triticum urartu (assembly GCF_003073215.2). Lineage (NCBI taxonomy): Eukaryota > Viridiplantae > Streptophyta > Magnoliopsida > Poales > Poaceae > Triticum > Triticum urartu. The sequence goes on from NC_053025.1 coordinate 78,111,961, forward strand.
TTTCCTGCCGTCCTCAAAATTTTGTGACACTGGACTCCCCGTGTGGCGTGTTAAGTGATTCGGCTAAGCAACTAGCGAGTAGTAGTAGTAAACTCTGCATATTAGGTTTGATCAAAGTCAAACTTCCTAAAGTTTGACCAAGTTTATAGAAAAATATAAACATTTACCATAACAAATATGTATGATGTGAAAGTACATTCAATAATGAATCTAATGGTATTTATTTGTTATTGTATATGTTAATATTTTTTGTTATAAGCTTTCTGAGAATTTACAAAACTTGACTTTGACCAATGCTAATACGCGGACTTAAATAAAAACAAAGGGAGTACACATTTGTTTTCTTAGTTTGTAGTGAACTAATCATTTGTTGAAATTGTGAAATAAATATATCAGGCTATTGACTTCGAATGTAATGGTCTATACAATTCAATAGTTACAATCATTGTTGAATCCCAAGATGTATACAAGGTCTATAGTACTTCAGAACATGCTCAAACTCACATAATCCCAGTCAAATGAGAATCTAAATGCGTTTCATAGTTATTACTTTGTAGGATGCAACAAAAACAACCATAACTCTACATCAGCCATTATAGAAGCAACATTTTGACATATCCCAATGTGTGAATGAAACGTTGTAGGATCGAAAGTATGTCTAGAGGGGGGGGGTGATTAGACTACTTGACCAAATAAAAACTTAACCTTTTCCCAATTTTAGTTCTTGGCAGATTTTAGCTATTTTAGGACAAGTCAAGCAATCATCACACAATTCAAGCAAGCATGCAAAGAGTATATTGGCAGCGGAAAGTAAAGCATGCAACTTGCAAGAATATAAAGGGAAGGGTTTGGAGATTTCAAACGCTATTGGAGACACGGATGTTTTTCCCGTGGTTCGGATAGGTGGTGCTATCCTACATCCACGTTGATGGAGACTTCAACCCACGAAGGGTAACGGTTGCGCGAGTCCACACAGGGCTCCACCCAAGGGCAACGGTTGCGCGAGTCCACGGAGGGCTCCACCCACGAAGGGTCCACGAAGAAGCAACCACCCACAAAGGGTCCACGAAGTAGCAACCTTGTCTATCCCACCATGGCCATCGCCCACGAAGGACTTGCCTCACTAGCGGTAGATCTTCACGAAGTAGGCGATCTCCTTGCCCTTACAAACTCCTTGGTTCACTCCACAATCTTGTCGGAGGCTCCCAAGTGACACCTAGCCAATCTAGGAGACACCACTCTCCAAGAAGTAACAAATGGTGTGTAGGTAATGAACTCCTTGCTCTTGTGCTTCAAATGATAGTCTCCCCAACACTCAACTCTCTCTCATAGGATTTGGATTTAGTGGAAAGAAGATTTGAGTGGAAAGCAACTTGGGAAGGCTAGAGATCAAGATTCATATGGTAGGAATGGAATGTCTTGATCTCAACACATGAGTAGGTGGTTCTCTCTCAGAACAAATGAGTTGGAATGATGTGTGTGTTCTGTTGGCTCTCTCTTGGAATGAGAAAGAGGTGGAGGGGTATATATTGCCTCCACACAAAATCCAACCGTTACACAGTTTTCCAATCTCGGTGGGACCGAATCAATAAACTCGGTCGGACCGAAAATGTAAACCTAGTGACCGTTAGGAATTTCGGTGGGACCGACATGCAACTCGGTAGGACCGATTCGGTTAGGGTTTGGGCATAACGTAATCTCGGTGAGACCGATTACACAAACTCGGTGAGACCGAATTTGGTAATTAGCTAACCAGAGAGTTGGTCAGGCAGACTCGGTGGGACCGATTTGCTCTTTCGGTGGGACCGAGTGGAACTCGGTGAGACCGAAAAGTTACAAAGGGGAAACACTGAGTTTACATTGCAATCTCGGTGGGACCGATTCGCTCTTTCGGTGGGACCGAAAAGTTACGAAGGGGAAACAGAGAGATTGCAACCCCATCTCGGTGGGACCGAGAACCTTATCGGTAGAACCGAATTGCTAGGGTTTTGGCAGTGGCTAATGACAAGTGAAACTCGGTGGCGCCGGATAGGAAAAATCGGTAGGACCGAGTTTGGCTTAGAGTTTAGGTCATATGTGGATATGGGAAAGTAGTTGAGGTTTTTGGAGCATATCACTAAGCACATGAAGCAAGAGGCTCATTAAGCAACACCTCATCCCTCCTTAATAGTATTGGCTTTGCCTATGGACTCAATGTGATCTTGGATCACTAAATATGAAATGAAGAGTCTTGAGCTTTTGAGCTTGAGCCAATCCTTTGTCCTTAGCATTTTGAGGGTTCCACTTTCACATCCATTCCATGCCAATCATTGAGCTTTCCTGAAATAATCATCTTGGAATAGTATTAGCTCAATGAGCTATATGTTGTTATGAATTACCAAAACCACCTAGGGATAGTTGCACTTTCAAACGTGCAGAGAGAGCTTTTGAAGATGGAGCAGATAGGGTGGGAAAGATTGTATGTATGTGGACGAGAGTGTAGGAGACAAACCTAATGAGACAGAGAGAGAGATAGAGAGATAAAGAGAGAGGAAGAAGTTAGGTCTGTGAGAAAGATGGATACATGTAATATACATGAGATGCGTGTGCATCTGGATTCTTTATACGTGGAAGGAGAAGAGACAACATGTTTGATGAGAGAGCTGGAAAAACATGGATGAGAGGGGAAGGATCTCGTGGGTTGAGGGATTGACAATTTTTTGCGGGGGAGAGAGGGATTGGTAATTTTGTGCAAGAGAGAGAGGGTGGGGGGAGGAGTCAGTCAGCCGTCATCACATCACCCTGCTTCCAAATGACCCCGCATTCTCTAGCGCGGTGTGGTCGCCGTCTTCGATCTGCTCGATGCCCTCTTTGAAGATTGAGGTGTTGTGCATGTTGGGGGTGCAAAGAAGCACAAGCGAGAGTGGTCGCCGTATAACCTTGGATGGGGATGAAGTGTGCTCGGGGGAGTGTGTGTGTGTGTTGTGCTGCGTGTGTCTGTGTGTGTGTGTGTCAGATATTGAGAGAAAACAAACCTAAGGAGAGAAATGGGTATTCACGAAGAGATTGTGCGGGCCTTGAGGTGGGCAGGGGCCGGGTGAGGGTGTCAAAATGTGTGTGTTGATGCATGTGTTGCATGCGACCGTGCGAGGGACGGACGAATCGAGAGAGATGGTTGTTGTGTTACGGATGCTCCTCTCTCTATCTCTCCCTCCTTCCCTCTCTCTCACACACACACAAGTAAACTAGAAGACCGCTCTCTCATGTATACACAACGTATCGGCATCTGTCTATGTCTCACTCATGCATGATCATTTGCACATTCACACCTCTCTATATCTGTATCACACGCACACTGTCTCCACATTGCCCTTCCGCCACAACACACATATGGACACATACACGCATTCTCTCTCAGTCACACACACAAAATCAGTATTAAAAAAACTAGGGCGCACCTAAAACGTCCAAATCCAAATAAACACGAACTGGAGCTAAATTCAAATATATGGAAATATTGCAGCATCAAGAACTTTCACAGGAAAAAAAAGATGAGTAATATTCGAGGATTGTTTTCACACACACAAAAAGGTTCGGTGGATGTCCTTCGAGCGCGACACGGTGACGCACCGTTCGATCGACCGCGCGGTCGCGGTTCATGCGCTTGCACGGGATTCCGTATCATGGCTGTGGTACTAACTAATAAAAGCGCTGCCTAAGTCTAATGTTTGCGTGTACTAGTACGGTTTTCTTTTAGGTATGACCAACCTTATATATAAAACTAAAGTAAGCTCCCACACGCGCACTCATCAACATGTCGCCGCCGCCGTTGCGCATGCTGGCGCCTGCCTGCTCCAGCCAACAATTTCTCGCCCATCGCCGCCGTGTCACCGCCATCCCTGTGCCATGAAGACGAAGGCTCGCCCTCTCACGTCGTCTGCAGTCCCTCCTCGTGATGACGTCGCGCTGCCAAGCACGCGAGCAGCTGGTGGAGTCGCGTCTATGCACGCAACGTATGAATAGGAGGACGAGCGCGTGCTCCAGCACGCCGGCAAGGAGGAACTAGCGTGTCATTGTCGTCTCCGCCCGCGCGGAGGAGGAGCGCATGGTGGCTGTCGCGGCGGAAGTCAGTCGCGCGCGCGTCGAGCCCGCAAACCGGGTGCGGACGCGGAATCTACCTTCGAGACCTTGAATGCCACGTGGATCCTGCAATGTGAAGGAGCAATTTGGGTCTGTCGACTCATGTGAGCCGTTTAATGCAACATGGATGGCTAGAAGGGCTTCTTCCACCTCTTCTGCCGCCTTCTTCCTTCGTTCTGTCGAACTTCTTTCACAAATTGACTGACCCAAATTATACTACTAGTACAAACGTATTAAGTACAGTAGGAACACGAAGATACGAGCAGTAGTACCAACTGCAAGAAGAACAGTAGTAAGACATAGTACTAGTACTACTGTACGTACTAAAGAGTTCAAATAACGAGATAGAACATAAACATAGTTCTGCTGGGGCCTCAGCACAACACACCCTTGAAAATAAACTAAGCAACTAGTCCGCTTGACACTGCAGTAGAACCAACATGAGCGACGACACTGCCACCTACTCGGAGCCTGAGTCCACGTCCTCGACTTCGTCCTCGTCCCTCTTCCTCTTCCTCTTTGCCGACGCTTCTTTGCTTGAACCGGACACTGGGCTCTGCTTCTTCATCCAACCCTTGTAGATATTTAAATAAAGGTAGGCATCCATTGCTGCGTACAGGATGTGATCTTCATCTAATGTCTTCGACTCCCATGCATGATGAAACTTGTGATGAGGTTTCTTCAGTTTAGCGTACGAAGGATCAATCATGGATGCTGCCAGGGTCATCATTGAAGGTTGAGAGGAGGACACCAGGCTTGCCTTTTGGAGATCGAAGGGCTGGCCTACAACGAGACCTATCCAACGCAGGACATCCCTGTCGTTCTTAAAGCCTACAGTAACGAATTTCACTCTTTTGTCCTTGAGGAAGTTCTTAAAATCCTGGCACTCAACGTCGACATGGCATATGTGGTAGGCCAAGCAAACATTATGTACGCAAACTTGGATCACGTCGGGCTTCTTCCTCTCTTCGTGCTTTAGATCCTTCTCTCATCTCAGGACTGTGGTGTACTCAACATCTAGCCCAGTGACCCACTCACCCGTTGAACCGTTGAACATGCGTAGGAAGCGAGCAAGCCATGCTTTCACCGTCTCGGATCCACGTGTGTAGATGATGATGAACCGATCGCCGGTGATGGCTCTAACCTGGTACTCAGCGACGACCATGGAGATTTGGGAGGCCATGGATTTTGGAGGAGGGTTAGGAGAAGTTGAACTGTTGTACCCCACAAAAAAACTGGGAGAAAACTAATGTGAAAGGACGGGACGACTAGGGGCGAACTGTTGTAAGGTAGAAGACGGGGACGAGTAGGGCGTGCAAACAACGTGGGGTTGCTGGCTTGCCCGGTGGATAAACGGCTGCAATCCCCCAAAGAGTTCTCGAGAACTATGCGAGACCCACTAGATGTCATGTCTACTAGACCCATATCGTAGGCCTGACGGTATAGCTTCTGCCTGTTTGCACGCCATGCCGGCGCGTGGATGTAACTTCACTTAATTCCGTCAAACATCGCGCCTCCCACGAGCTTCGCCTCCCTCGCGTGGTCGCGCCCTTTGAGACTTCGACCGGCAATAAATGAGCAATTTTTTTGCCTTTTTTTAGACAAGCAATTTTTTTTGCCTACTCCGCATGCATGATACTCCCTCTGGTCCTTTTTACTCCCGTCAACCGTTTGCAAAGTGTTTGACCAAATTTATACTTTTTTTGAACACCACCTTATATTAATTAACCAGCCACACCAGTACACTCATTCGATACAATATTCACCACACAGGGCGGTACGTTATTTACAAGAATACCATCTAATCTATTGTCAAAGCTATACTTAGCGATTAAGTGTGCCACCTTATTGGCCGAACGGCTAATCTTTGACAATTGAAGATTGTTGATCAACTTCGAGATTCTCAACGCTTTCATCTTCAGGTCACGCATAGCAGACCTGTCATAGTCCCCCGATGCAAGAGACGGTACCACAAAAGCGCAATCAGTCTCTAAAATTACAGGATTATGAAGAGAAATACCTATGTAGATACCGACAATGCAAGCCCTAAGCTCCGCTTCCTCCACGCTTTGACAGGCATCAATGAAATCCCACGACCAAATTTATACTAAAAATATCAATATACAATACTGATTATAATGAGTATAAGAACTACGTTTTATAATGAGTGTAAAAATATTGATTTGACATTGTGAATGTTGACACATTTTTCTATAAGTCTGGTGAAAGTAGAGGTACATTGACTTCAGACAAAACTTAAATGCACAATGCAGACTAGTTCCTTCGTCTAGGTGCGTGCCATGTCCTATCTTGTCATCACAACAAGGTTAGCTATTAGAGTACCACTACCTCCCTTCTAGTTTAAAGGGCTCGATTCAAAAATTTCACCTACTCTTAGCAAGATAGTAGAGGCGGTGGAATAGTTTTTGAAGTTTGCAAAAGTACTCAACTAGTGCTGTCGTTCTTCACAAAAAAATGTGTTTACCAATGCATGCATGAACACTAGTTACTCTAACCCCCCTCTCTTCTTTAATTCTTTGCCACATCAGCATGTTTGCTTTTCCCGTGTGCATGATACCAGCTAAGATACCACCATTATGGCCAGCCTTAATCATCGCATGCAATAATTTAGTGCACCTTGAAATATGAACATGTGTGGGGCGTGTATGTTTTTAATGACTTGAGACTATACCTAGCCCGGCATGCAAGATGACTTATTATGCACCGTTTCCCATACCTGCCGGAAGCCCGTTCGTCTCCAAATCTTTTCCTCTCCATGTGTGGAAACAATATGCCTGCCAAACTCTCCTTCTCCCTCCGGCGGTCCCACCACTCCACCCCGTGTGAAAAAATCTGCATGCATGACTCTCCTCCCCCACGCTCGTCCAATCCGTTGTGACCAGCAATATTTCCACCCCTTCACTCCCCCGTAATTTACTCCAACAAATATGCCCATGTAGCTGTTACTTAACTGCAGGTGCATTGGGTCACTGACATATGGGCCCAACAGGGGTCTGGCCCACATGTCAGTGACGCAACTGGACCTGCAGTTAAGTCAGTGCAGCTCAGTCCATATCTTACGTAGGTGTGCCATTTCTCGCTATAAATACTGCGCCTCCCACGACATTGCTATCTCCTCCCCCTCACGTTCATGTTCATCGCTATCTCCTCCCCTCCCTCTCACGTCAACCACCATGACATCGCCCTCCCAATCCCTAGGAGCTCCTCGCTGCACCGCGCGGACGGTCACGCATCACCGTTCCATTCCTTGACGCCACTAGTCGAGGAGGACGCGTCGGTGTTCCGCTCCTCGCCGCGACGCGACGCGTCGCCGTTCAGTTCCTCGCCGCCACTAGTCGAGGAGGACGCGTCGGCGTTCCGCTCCTCGCTGCGACGCGTCGAGGTGGATGCGTCGGTGTTCCCAATCTCGCCAGCACGCGTGCTGGAGGATGCGTCGGCTCCCCGCTACGAGGAGAACGCCGCGCCGCCCGCCGAGCCCCCCCAGCCTTGAGGAGCTTTGGAAAGAAATGGATGTCGCCTTGTGGGAGGCTTTGCCTCCAGCAGAGTGCGCCAAAATAGAGGCGGAGAAGAAGGCCGAGGAAGAGAAGCGCACCGCGGAACAAGCTGACTGGGAGGCCTATGTAACGTCCGACTGAGTCAAGCAATTGGCTCTTTGGCAGAAGGCTCGTGCGAGGGCCATGAGGGTGGCAGAGGACGCCGTGCCGACACCCTGAGTGCAGTCGGGCCCAAGCGCCTCATCTATGCTTGGCGGTACGTGGACCGGGTGCATGCTTCCAGCGAGGAGTAGTACCTGTTGGCGCCGGATCACCACACCGGTTAGATCGCGCTCACCCGCCGGCAAGCCGCCAATCAGCACCTCGCAAGTTGCGAGGCTGAGGAAGAGGCGTTGTGTCGGCGCGCTGGGAAACGGCCGCGCACCAGGGCACTCGTGGCGCACCGCAAGCGCTCCTGCGAGCGCCGTGGCTTTTAGGAGGAGTATATTTTTTGTTTCGTAAGGCGATCTCATTAGTTTTGGGACGCAAATGATAAATCCCGAACGTTCAGGAATTTTCAGCGTCGTTAATTAAGTATGTAAAAGGGAAAGTTTGGAAACCTTGTGTATTCGTACGCATTTTGCAAGTACGTGCATATAGCACAAACTTTACTATATACTATCGCACTACACATCTCTCTCGATATATGCTTGCAGACTGTGCTATTCCCTCCGTCCAGGTCAATAAGTAATGTTTGGTTGTGCACCGTGACCAATAAGGAGGGAAGACTTATACACCTAGACGAAGGGAGTACTACTATTACTTATGTACGTCCAAATGCACGATTTAACATTACGATGCGGTTTTTGTAAAAGTAGAAAAACAACACTAGTCAAGCTTGTGAAACGATTCAATGCAAAACAAATGCAAAAATGCTCGTTTGATTGTTTACTTTTAGTTTCCTTCTCCGTGGTTATTTCTCTGTCGTACTTTGTACGGAGTATCTCACTGGTTGGAAAGGCATGCAAATTCCCAAACCGCTTCCTACACCCTGTATCGAATTTTTTGCCTAACAAGTTGAGCCATGCAATTGGAATTCCAACTTGAGTACTACTACTAGTAGGAGTACCATGGGTCAGTTCTTTTAGGCTTCTAGATTAGTAATCCCATAACTACTACCTCCGTCCTGGTTTATTGGTCCCCATTGTAATCTGTGTCAATTTTGATCATAAATTTAACTAATGAAATGTTAGTGCATGTCACATGCACTACTCCATCCGTCTAGGTGAGTAAGTCATCATAGGCTCTGCACCGTGACCAAGGAGGAGGAGAAAACAAGAAACATTAATGTTTATTTGCTAATTAATAGTATTGCATGCAATGAACTAACCATTGCATGTCGTCTTTGATATCTCAAGTCATTAAAAGCATGCACACTCTTTATCTCTTATTGGTTGGTATGTCAAGAAACAAGAAACGAGGTAGAAGTTAATGCACCACGCCTAAGTGTTTTGGGATTATTTGGTTTTCATAAGATGACTTACACACCTAGACGGAGGGATTACAATGGTGAGGAATAAACCAGTTAAATCTTTGGTCAAAATTTAGCACAATAATGGTGAGGAATAAACCAGGACGGAGTAGTAGTTTAGAAGCCCAAATAAATGAGTAGTACTCTCCATTGTGACTAGTCTTGTGGGAAAAGCTGGGGAAGCCGCCAAAAGAACTGGCCCTAGGAGTAGTAGCTAGGGATCGAGTGTGCGAGATGAACCGGAGAAACTAAATGCAGAGAGATGAAATGCAAAAAAGACGGAGGGGCGTGATGGTTGCTTGTCCGTTTATTTTACCAGGACACTTATTACTGGGAGTGGTTGGGTTTTGTGATATGACGGCTTTACTACCGCTCCACGAGCGGGGTGAGAGGTGAGACTCCCGTGCAGCGCCGCCCTCTACACTTGTACTACATCGGTCGTGGTTTATTAGTCCCCCATTGAATTTGACTGAAGATTTAACTGACAAAATGTTAGTGCATGTCAACAAAAACTATATCGTTGGATTCGTATTTGAACATAGTTTTGAATGATATAATTTTAGGTGACATGCATCAACATTTATCGTACTATATATAATGTTAGTTCAATTTTTTGTCGTACTAATTTATAGTAGTAAGGTGCCCGTGCGTTGCACCGAAGAGTGAAATGCATTGATCGGGGAGTTGTTTATTTTAACAAAGGATGTGGGGGTCATCTCATGTGTAACGGGTATCGATAGGTTTCTTTGGATATTATTTCATCTCTAGAGCTCACAAACATCCGGGTGAAATAGATAAAAAGGTATCTTTTGCAAACAAAAGCGTTCAACTGTTCAACCTGCATCCAAAACTTGTGAAGAAATAACACTTATTGTGCTTTGCAAGAAATGATCTTTAAGAATTAGTTTTTGAGTATCGATTTTTATACATGTTGGCTATAGATGACATGGCACTTTTTTATAGTCAACAGTTGGCTATACTATTAAGTAATATTAACCATGCCCTTATACACCTAGACGGAGGGATTAAATCCGGATGACTTGCAACCGGGCAGAGGAGATGTAAGAAATGGTTCATCGTAAGTCTTTCACCAGTACTGTAATAAAAATTCATACATGGAAGATTCTAGACTGAACCATAAACGGATACAATTTTATTCATGCGCGATACTCCAATAGAGCAAGATCCTGCATGGAAGTCTCCACATGCTTAGACAACGGATTACATTGAGCGATTTCAAACAGGAAGGACAGAAACACATACGGTGCAACGGGAGCAGCACTGTTGGCGTTGAGGTTGTCGCCCATGTCCAAACACCACGTAGACACAGTCTTTGAGCACGGTTCGTAGTCATTCCACGCTCAGGCATTGAAGTTTGTAAATATTTTAGATTAGAATATACTACTCCTCCGGTGCTAGTAGTAGAGCAGAGTCCTACTCTACTACTCTCCTCCAGCAAGTTAGGGCATAGCACTGTAGGGAGTACCAGTACTATGATCACTCAAGCAAGTTGTCTGGCATCGACATGACCCTACGCTGCTGGTATGTGTCTCGTAAGTCAAGCGGCATGCTGTAGTCATCATCACTTGTCCATTTCCTGCAGCACATATTCTCTTCTCCATCTTTGTCCGAAACCCAAGCACTAACAATGGCAGGACCGAGCAGCGTTCGCTAAAAGAGTGGCTGGAATTCGCTCCCCACAAAGGTAATCAAGCTCATTATTTCGCGTGTGGGCAATCTCAGTACCATGTCGCTCGCCGCGTGCTCGTCGGGGCTGTACCGTTTACTCAAAGCCCTCAGGCCGGAGCTTTTTGAGCCAGCTCCTTGCTTGCTGATGCCGCCTGATCTTCAGAAACGGCGTGTCACGCAGCATAACGATCGTAGGGTGGCGAGCATCAACCCTCTTGACTGAGATCCGATCCCCGTCAGCCTCAACTACATTAACGGTATGTACTGGGTCGGCATGAACACGTCTTGGATGGTGCTCGTCGACGGTCACGGCAGCTGGATGCTCGTGGAGGTCTACACCCGGCGATTGATCCCCCTTCCTTCGATTAACACTGCACTGCTTTGGCACCGCGGCCCAGAATACTCGGAATCTTACAGTAGCCAACATGATACCAAGTTTGATTTGCTCAAGGTTGTAATCTGCCAAGTGCCCACAGGATTTGTGAATTATAAAGACTTCAGGCTAATTGCGTTCTTCAACCGCGGTCTCGCCTATCTGACAGGTCACTGCGGTAAGTGGATAAATCTGCACGTCCATCGCGGGATCATACATCCTCCATGGTTCTCTGATGCCATTGAACACAAGGGCTTCATTTACGCTATCGACTCCTTCTATGGCTGGACGTATTGCTGGCCTACTCCAATCATCGCTACAAATGGTTGTTACAGTAGTATGTTACTTTTCTATGATATCATGATGGCTTGCTTATATTACTGTCAACATTTGCTGAAAAGATATTCATGCTCATAACATGTTGTTCTTAAGATTGACTAAATCAAGAGCCCTTTTTTATTTGACTCCAACTTGATATGATGTTTGTAGGCCGCCTGGTGTCCCTACCCTTCCTAATCCCAGAACCTTTCAAAGAAAAGCGGCATGGCAGTTGCAGGTGGTTCCTAGCTCGATCATACGACGGCGAACGATCGTTCGCACGTACCGGACGTGTTGTTTCGCGGAATACAATCACAGTCACTGCAAGGTATTTGAGCAGGATCCCAACTTCTTTGGGCCTTCAGGAATTTTTGACTGGAGGCTGGTAAGTAGCCTTGGTACATGCTCTCTATTTGTCGGACTGAATTATCCGATTAACCAGGAGATAACAGACGGCAAGGATCATGATGGCAGCGCGGTTTCGTTCATCAAGCAAAACTGTGTGTACACAGCGTACCATGCGTCTCTGCATGCACCATACCCTGATATGTGCCGCCACGCTCTGCAGCCCAAAGTAGGAGAGAGGGTCACAAGTATCAGACTTCGACCTGCTGGCTGGAGTTTCCCCTGTCAGGCACCCATCTGGTTCAAGCCATCAGCAAATCTCCATAGCTTAATAAATAGTAACGTCTAACTGAGCGAGTTAGTTAGATGCGTACACTTGGTGTAGTAGGATCTTTATTTAGTTTGATGCATACACTTGTTCTTTTTTGGTAGCCCTTTTGTAATGATGGATGATGTTTGGTTTGGAAGAGAGAGATACGTCTTCACTCTTCTGGCCTGCTTACTGCTTCTGTTGCACCCCCACCCCTGGTTGCTGCTGCTGCTGTTTTCAATGTACAATCAGTAGTATATTTCGTCTGTTGGTTGAATAAATGTGTTGTTAGAACGACAAACACAATGTTTTGGAAGTCGTTGCACGGTTTGATCCTTTAGTGCCCCGTACCTTATGTAGCGCATACTATTTTTCGTACGGAACACATTTTCCACTTGTTGATAACATGCAGCCCACTGATGAAGGCCCAATAGAGAAGCCCATAATTAACTGGAAGGGAGGCTCTCACATGAATCCGGCCCAGGTACATGCTCATGGTCCTAATTTATTTCATATTTCATTGGATTTAACATGACATAGTACTAATTTATTTTTAAATTTGTTTTAGTATGGCTATTAATTTTTGGATTAAGAATATTTTGTTCCCCAGCAAAAATTTGCGAATTTTCAAAATTTCCCACATATTTAGTTAATTTTTTGACCCTGGTACTGACCAGAAAATGGCCAGCAATTCTAAAAATGGAAAACGGGCTGCAATAAATTCCATATGAATTAGAAAATGAGTAAAAATTATAAAAATAATAGAAAATGGGCTATACACGCCATAGATTTCGAGGTTGACTTGTTTACGCAAGGCTTTGTCAGTGAACACACGATTCTAGCAGTAGTGACTGTTTGATGTCCATCCAACGGCCAACGTGCTTCTTCTATCTTTGATCTTCCTGCTCCAGCCGCCTAAACTAGCACCGGTGGGACTGCCTGCTCCCTCCTCTTGTGGCCCGCTGTGATGCCGCACAGGCTTCCCCGGCCCACCCTACTCCCTCCGCTGGCCTGGCCGCACGCAATCAACTGCCTCCTTATTACGCGAAAAAAATGATTCCTCCCACTGACATCTGGGGCGCACCGGTTGGGAGGCTGACCTGTGGGGCTACTAAGTTGACGCGTACGCAGGGCTTGTCAACTTAGTCAACAAATGATTCTAGCAGTAGTAACCATTGGATTTGAATTGAACGGTCCTGCTGCTTCTTCAATCGCTGCTCTTCTTGCACCGGCCGCCCAAACCAGCGCCGGGGAGACCGCCTGCTCCTGCCTCCAGTGGCCGGCTGTGCTGCCATTGAGGACTCATCGCCCCCTACTACTCCCACCGCTAGCCAGGCCCTGCGGCGACGGCAGTCTCACAGCGCAGCCGAACCGGTGAACCCTCATACTCCTCTCCGCGTGGGCATCCACTGCCGCGTCTTCCCCGGCTCCGTGTCGTCCCCTTCCTAGGCCTCGCCGTCGTCCACCGCCTTGGTGCTCTCAGCGCGTCACGGTCAACATGGTCAACGACATTCCATCGGAAGAGTACTGTACGTGGAGAGGCTGACAGCTGGGTCCACGGCCACAACCTAGTTTTTTTGTGATTTGCCAAGTAAGTCGCTTTGTCAGGCCTGTTGGGCTGCAAATCTTTCAAGACGAGGAGAGCTTTCATTCGCCTGGCTGAGAAAATGGCCCATCAGTAATGAGAAATGGGCTATACATTTTTAAAACACATCAAACCGGCAATTAGTTTCAAATATCTTTTTTTTTCATTTTGAGATTTTAAATTACATTAATTTTTATGCGTGGAGAATTTGTTGGATTTTATATTGATATACATTTATTTTTAAAATCAGTTTGAATGTGAGTCGAAATTTTGGAATTAAAAACAGTTCGGACCGCACCGAAATATGCAAAATATCGTATAATTTTTTAACTGTGGCCACAATATGGGCTGTAATGCTAACAAAAAGAATATGGGCTCCAAAAAAACCTTAATAATTAGCAAATGGGCTGTAAATTATTAGAAAAAATGGCAGATGGGTTGTATGCTGTTCTCCACAGATTTGAGGCTTTCCTAAAAAAAGGTTGACGCACAAGCAGTGACTGTTGGATGGCCATCCAACGGCCGTCGTGCTTCTTCAATCTCTGCTCTTCCTGCTCCAGCCGCTCAAACAAGCGCCGGCGGGACTGTCTGCTCCCTCCTCCCCACGGCCGACTCTGCTGCCATGCAGGCCTCACCGCCCCACCGTACTCCCATCGCTGGCCTAGCCATCCCTCTACTCACCCACACTTGCTGTTATTCTCCGGCGACGGCAGACGAACTAGTAAACCCTCGTACAATCGTACTCCCCTCCGCGTGGGAAACAACTGCCGAGTCTTCCCTGCCTCCGTGTCGTTCCCTTCCTAGGCCTCGCCATCGTCCACCGCCCTGGTGCTCTCAGCGCGGCCTGGTCAACATGGTCAACGACTGAGATGCATCTGAAGCGGACTGTATGTGGAGAGGCCGACAGCTGGGTCCACGGCCGCACGCAAGGAAATGCCTCCTTATTACGCGCAAAATAATGATTCCTCCACCTGACATCAGGGACCCACCGAAAGGGCCTCTGTATTTTGTGAAAAAAAACGTTACTGCCGCTGACAGCTCAGACCCACTAGCTATATCTTCGCACGCAAGGAAGTGCCTCCTTATTACGCACAAAAAAATGAATACTCCCCCTGTTAGCTGGGACCCAGTATAGTGGCAGGCTGACTTGTGGGCCTACTAAGTTGATGGGGACGGAGGGCTTTGTCAACTTAGTCAATATGCACGATTCTAGCTCCAGTGACCGTGCGATGTCCATCCAACGGCGTAGTGCTTCTTCAACCTCTGGTCTTCTTGCTCCAGCCGCCCAAACCAGCGCCAGTCGTGCCTCGTGCTCCTGCCTCCCGTGGCCGGCTGCGATGCGGCGGAGGCCTCACTGCCCCCTACTACTCCTACCGCTGGCCAGACCATCCCTCTACTCACCCACACCCCCTGTTATTCTGCAGCAACGGCAGCCTCACACCGGAGCGAACCAGTGAACCCTCGTACTCCTCTACGTGTGGGCATCCACTGTTGCGTCTTCCCCGGCTCCGCGTCGTCCCCTTCCTAGGCCTCGCCGTCGTCCACCGCCCTGGTGCTCTCGGCGCGGCGTGGTCAACATGGTCAAGGAACGGCTTCCATCGAACGTGGACTGTATGTGGAGAGGCTGACAGCTGGGTCCACGGCCACAGCAAGGATGTTGGGGATATTACTATCAGTCATGACCCGCCCAGGAGGGGCCGGGTCAGTCCCAATGGCGGGTTACGCAAGAAAACCAGTAAACATTCAAGATGATAGTTTATTAAACCTTATAGAAGGCCCAAGGGCCTGGAGGCGGCTTAAGGCCCGATATTGTAAACTGCCGTAAGTAAGGAAAGACTTGTAAAGAAAGGCAAGTAAAGTAAGTCACCGAGCCGGACACGATTATGAGCCGGTCGGGACTCTGTAGGCCACCAGGCGTCAACCCATGTATATAAGGGGACGACCTGGTGGCGGCTTAGGGCAAGAAACAACAAATCGATAACCAAGCCGTCGAGTTGAGCCTCTTGGTGATCGAAACCCTAGCAATACCAATCCCAACTAGACATAGGCTTTTACCTTCATCGTAAGGGGCCGAACTACTATAAAACCCTCTCATGTCCTTTGTCCCGATTAACCCCTTTAAGCTTCCTAGTGCGATGGCCCTATGACTAAGTCCTTGGTCTAGGACATCTGCCGTGACAATTCCATGACAGTTGGCGCCCACCGTGGGGCCAGCGCATGGTGGATTTGAGTTCTTGAAGGGCAACTTCGAAGGGCTCAAGGGATATGCTATGCGCCGGATGACCAAGAGTCGTCGCGGCAAGCTCTGCATCGACAACGAAGGCTGGGGCCCTGAGGCTGGCTCAATTGAGTACGGGTACCGGGTCCCCTTCGGCGGAATTCACGTCTTCATCGGCCGGATCGGCGAGTCAGGTCCTGAGCCGGACGTCCACACCAACCTCATCGAAACGGCTCGGTGCGCGAGGACCGCCCGTGTTCAATCTGCCGTGAAGCATGCCTTCATAGGCTGCGTCCACGGCGGTGAATACTCTGAAGAATCGGTGGAGGGTGGTGAGACGGCCGTCTGTTCTGACACTGCATCATCAACGGGCGAGACTGACTCTTTGTACCAGCTGCAGGATGGCATGCTCGAGGGCTGTTCCGATGGCAGCAGTATTCTGGACCCCCTTGAGCCGCTGAGTTGGGCCGGAGTCTTCATGGCAGGGACACAGCCCGGGCAGAACTCTACAGCAGCGGCGACACCAGCTACCGGGTCGGCTGCAGCCGGGTCAGAAGACCCCGCGTGCCCCCCGGCTCAGATCTTGATGGACCTCATGGATAAACTGATGACTCCGTTGATTGCCGTGGTAGAGCCGGCGGATAAAGCCCAGCATGACGCAGAGGTGGCACGCATTCGTGAAGAGATGGTGCAAGCTAAGGAAAATCTAGCCGCAGAAGAAGTCAGGATGGCAGCAGAGCGGGCGGCCTTGGACGTTCGTGCTCAACAGCTTCAAGCTTAGACCTTCCGGCTCTCGGTGGACCTGAACGCATCGAACGAGGTCATGAGGAGGAGGCATCAGAAAACTCAATCACGTCTGCCTCTGACGCTCGATCCTAGGAATCTTTTTCATACGCCCGGAGCCGGGGGAAGTAACCCGCCGGAGGCACCCCGGATTACAACACCCGGCATGCCGGTCCAGCCGTGTGCCATGGATTCACCTTGTATAATTACCGATCCGCCTCATGACGTCCCCATGCCGCCGGGTCACTTCTCCAGCCCCTTGGAAAACCTCATCGCAGCATCGGCTCGTCTGGTGGCTCTCCCAATGGAAGATGACTCACCGGCGGCGGTTGAAACGCGGAGGGTAAGAGAACTTCTTCAAACAGCTCTGTCACAACAGGATGCATACTCCTACAGTCGAGACAGGATCCATTCAACTCCTCGCCCAAGCCGGAGCCCGAGTTATAGTAGGCGTATGGAATCTGCAGACATGTCAAGCAACACTCAACGCCACAACCGGCCATACAGGCATGAGCCGGTGCAGGCTGGAGCCCTTGACTTGGCGGATTAGGAGAGGATTCGGCAAGAGGCGGAACGAGCAGTTCAAATGGCAGCAGATCAGGCGGCTCATCAAACTTTTTCGGCTTATCCAGCAACCTCGGTCGAGGCAGGAGTGGCCACAAGAACCGGAGGCGTTCCTTGCTTGGTACCGGCCATACGTAATGAGCGTTTACCAAAGGATTTTAAGGGGCCTCGTAAGGTGCCTAATTACATGGCTGACTTACAGCCCGGGGCTTGGATTGAGAGTTATGAGATGGCTATGGAGTTGTTGGAGGTCAGCGATGCAGCAATGGCCAAGTATTTCACTATGATGTTGGATGGAACAGCTCGTACTTGGTTGAAGGGATTGCCACCCAATTCTATCGGATCATGGGCAGAGTTGAAGGCCTGGTTCATCCAGAACTTTAAAGACACGTGTAAGCAGCCTATGTCGATTATGGACCTGACCAATTTCAAGCAAGAGGATGGTGAATCCACAACCCATTGGGTGCGCCGGGTCAAGGAGATAATACATTCATCTGATAAGATGGATGCCGGCTCAGCAGTCTAATGTTGGAGAGAAATTGCCGTTTTGAGCCTCTGAAGCAGAAGCTGGGGCGGCTCAAGCGTGACTGTAATGACATGGGAATGTTGATGGCGGCTCTCGTCAAGTATGTTGATTCTGATACTACCAAGGACCAGGTGTCTGACGAAGAAAAAGCAACAAAGGGGAAGAAGAACGGCAACGGCAAGGGTCACTGGCATAACCCGGAAAATCAAGGAGGTAATAAACGTAAGGCTGATGAGTTTGTTGCTAATACCAATGCATAGGGCGGAGATCAACAGCGCAAGGGCAGACAACCCCCTCGGTCGGGCGGGTCAGGTCCCACCCTTGAGCAATTATTGAATGAGCCTTGTCCGAAGCACGACACCCGGGAGAAGCCAGCCACCCACCTACGGAAGGATTGTACAATCATGAAGGCATTTAAAAATTCAAACGCGTTTAATGGAGGTCCCGGCCCAGGTGGAGGCGGTTTCCAAGGCCCGGGCACCGGCTCGGGTGGAGGAGGATTCCACGGTCAGGGCCATCCTGGTAACCAAGGAGGATATAATCCGCAACCCAGCCAAGGTAATCAGCAGCAGCAGTCTGGATATCAGAGCAACCCGAAGCAGCTGAATAGTGGGCAATACCATGTATTCACCACTAGCTTATGTAAGAGAGACCAGAAGCTTCACAAGAGGGCCGTCAATGCCGTTGAGCCGGCAATTCCATGTTACTTACGTTGGTCAGAGCAGCCTATTGTGTGGAGCAGAGAGGATCACGCACCCCGGGTTGATAATCCGGGTCACTTGGCTTTGGTAGTGGCGCCTCAGGTTGGTGGATAAAAATTCACTAAGGTACTCATGGATGGAGGCAGTAGCATCAACATCCTCTACTATAAGACGTTCCGCCGGATGGGATTGACTGATAAGAGTCTTAAACAATCCAACACTGTTTTTCACGGTGTGGTTCCTGGCAAGTCGGCATACCCAGTGGGTAAGATTGAACTAGAAGTAGCCTTCGGGGATGAGTATGACTCCAGAGCAGAAAAATTAACCTTTGAGGTGGTTAAGATCAAGAGCCTGTATCATGCTCTGTTTGGGCGGCCGGCTTATGCCAAATTCATGGCTCGGCCATGTTATGTGTATTTGCAGCTTAAGATGCCAGGTTATAAGGGCACCATTACAGTACACGGGAGCCAGAAAATAGCTTTGGAGTGTGAAGAAGGTGATGCTTCCTATGCTGAATCTGCCCGTGCAATAGAGGAGTTAAAGTTTTACAAAGATCATGTTGACCCGGTAGACATGACGTCACTAAAGAAACCAACAACAGAGCATGAGCCGGTGTTGAAGTTCAAATCAGCTGATGACACCAAGATGGTTGACTTTGTGCCTGGCGACTCATCCAAGCAGTTCATCATCAGTGCAAACTTGGATCAAAATAGGAAAGCGCGCTCATCGAGTTCATCCGTGAGAACCGGGACATCTTCGCATGTAAACCTTCAGACATGCTGGGTGTCCCGAGGGAACTCGCTGAGCACACTCTCAATATTGATCCAGAGTTTAAACCTGTCAGACGGTTTCTCTGTCAGTTCAATGAAGAAAGGCGCAAGGCCATTGGAGAAGAGGTGGCCTAGCTTTTGGCAGCTGGGTTCATTATAGAAGTCTTTCACCCAGAGTGGTTAGCCAACCCGGTGCTTGTACTCAAAAAGAATGGCACCTGGTGTATGTGTGTGGATTACACCGATCTGAACAAGGCTTGTCCGACTGATCCTTTTGCCCTCCCCCGTATTGATCAGATCATTGATGCTATGGCGGGTTGCGCATGTTTGAGTTTCTTGGATGCTTATTCTGGTTATCATCAGATCAAAATGGCAGTCAAAGATCAGGAGAAGACGGCTTTTATCACTCCTTTTGGAGCTTTCTGCTATGTGTCTATGCCTTTTGGGCTTAAGAGTGCCCATGCAACTTACCAATGGTGTGTGCAGAATTGTCTTCACGATCAAATTGGGCGTAATGTTCATGCTTATGTGGATGATATAGTGGTAAAATCCAGGAAAGAGGAAGCCTTGGTCGTAGATCTGAAAGAGACTTTCGATAATCTCCGGGTCTGCAAAATGATGCTTCACCCGACCAAGTGTGTTTTTGGAGTCCCAGCCGGCAAGCTCTTGGGGTTTTTGGTGTCTAACCGAGGTATTGAAGCTAAACCGGAGAAAATCAAGGCAATTACATCCCTTGACAAACCAACATGCATCAATGACGTTCAACGACTGGCGGATCGTGTTGCTGCTTTGAGCCGGTTCATAAGCCGGTTACGGGAGAAGGCAATGCCTCTGTATCAGATGATGAAGAAAACAGATGATTTTGTTTGGAGCGATGCTGCAAACTCTGCTTTTGAAGATTTGAAGACACAGCTCGCTGAGCCGCCGGTCCTGGCTGCTCCACTTGAGAAAGAGCCATTGTTGTTATACGTGGCCGCCAACTCACGAGCTGTTAGTGTGGCTATTGTGGTGGAGCACAAAGAGGCTGGCAAGGAACATCCGGTTCAACGACCGGTTTACTACGTCAATGAGGTGTTAATTGAATCCAAACAACGATATCCACATTGGCAGAAGCTCGTATATGGGGTGTTCATGGCAAGACGGAAGCTTAAGCATTATTTTTAGGGACATCCAATCACCGTGGTTAGCTCTGCTCCTTTGGGAGACATCATACAAAACAGAGAAGCCACTAGACGAGTCGCCAAGTGGGCCATTGAGCTTGGGTCTCATGGGTTGAAGTATGTGCCACGTACTGCGATCAAATCTCAAGCACTAGTTGACTTC
Organism: Triticum urartu; assembly: GCF_003073215.2. Taxonomy (NCBI): domain Eukaryota; kingdom Viridiplantae; phylum Streptophyta; class Magnoliopsida; order Poales; family Poaceae; genus Triticum; species Triticum urartu. The sequence continues at coordinate 78,132,610 of NC_053025.1, forward strand.
ATTAATGACTGGACAGAGATGCATATGCCAGAAGAGAAACCAGACAACATGTATTGGACTATTCAATTTGATAGGTCCATACAGTTGGAAGGCTTGGGGGCTGGAGTTGTTTTAACCTCTCCTCGAGGTGACAAATTTTGTTATGTGTTACGGTTGATGTTTCCTTGCACTAACAACGCACCAGAGTATGAAGCCTTGCTCCATGGTCTTCGAGTGGAAAAAGAGATGAGTTTGAGCCGGGCCAAATGTCTTGGCGACTCAGATTTAGTGGCTCAACAGGTATCAGGCAAGCGGGATTCCAAGGACCCTCCCATGGGGGCTTATCACCGGGAGGTTGATGCTGTTGCAGGGCATTTTAAAGGTTATCAGGTGGAGCACATTGACCGTCGAAAGAATGAAGCGACTAATGCTTTAAGCCGGTTGGGGTCTCAGCGTAAGCCGGTACCACCTAACACCTTTTTGGATGTTTTGCATAACCCGTCTGTCAAGTTGCCCACAGAAGAAGATTTAGTTGTTCCTGACCCGGAGGCGCAGTTGGTGGCGGCTCTTCATGTCATCCTAGATTGGACAGTGCCGTTCTTGGCTTACATGACCCGGGGAGAGTTGCCAGTGGATGAGACCCTAGCTCGACAGATAACCCGGCGTTCTAAGTCAATGACGATTTCTGATGGAGAATTACACCATCGCAGCGTTTCTGGAGCGTTTCAACGATGTGTTTCCCCTGAAGAAGGCCAAGAAATACTTCGTGAGATCCATGAAGGCGATTGTGGTCATCATGCTGGGTCAAAATCTCTGGTGGCCAAAGCTTTTCGTCACTGTTTTTACTGGTTGATGGCTCACGCTGATGCAGAGGATTTGGTCAGCGGATGTGATGGATGTCAAAAATTTGCACGACAAGCACATGTTCCGGCTCAAGAGCTCCGGATGATTCCAATCACTTGGTCGTTTTTGGTCTAGGGGCTTGACATGGCGGGGCCTTTTAAAATGTCTAAGGATAAAAAGACACATCTTTTAGTAGCCGTTGATAAATTTACGAAGTGGGTTGAGGCAGAACCGGTGAGTAAGTGTGATGCGGCCATGGCGGTTCAGTTCATGAAAAAGGTGATCTTTCGTTTTGGTTTTCCACACAGTATTATCACTAACAATGGCACTAATCTGTCCCAAGGGGTGATGTCTACTACACAACCTTCTTCTTGTAGACGTTGTTGGGCCTCCAAGTGCAGAGGTTTGTAGGACAGTAGCAAATTTCCCTCAAGTGGATGACCTAAGGTTTATCAATCCGTAGGAGGCGTAGGATGAAGATGGTCTCTCTCAAGCAACCCTGCAACCAAATAACAAAGAGTCTCTTGTGCCCCCAACACACCCAATACAATGGTAAATTCTACAGGGGCACTAGTTCGGCGAAGAGATGGTGATACAAGTGGTATATGGATAGTAGATAAAGGTATTTGTAATCTGAAATTATAAAAGCAGCAAGGTAACTAATGATAAAAGTGAGCGTAAACGGTATTGCAATGCGAGGAAACAAGGCCTAGGGTTCATACTTTCGCTAGTGTAAGTTCCCTCAACAATGATATCATAATTGGATCACATTACTATCCCTCAACATGCAAAAAAGAGTCACTCCAAAGTCACTAATAGCGGAGAACGAACGAAGAGATTATGGTAGGGTACGAAACCACCTCAAAGTTATTCTTTCCAATCAATCCGGTGGGCTATTCCTATAAGTGTCACAAACAGCCCTAGAGTTCGTACTAGAATAACACCTTAAGACACAAATCAACCAAAACCCTAATGTCACCTAGATACTCCAATGTCACCTCAAGTATCCGTGGGTATGATTATACGATATGCATCACACATTCTCAGATTCATCTATTCAACCAACACAAAGGACCTCAAAGAGTGCCCCAAAGTTCTACCGGAGAATCACGATGAAAATGTGTGCCAACCCCTATGCATAGGTTCATGGGCGGAACCCGCAAGTTGGTCACCAAAACATACATCAAGGAATCACATGATATCCCATTGTCACCACAGATATCCACGACAAGACATACATCAAGTGTTCTCAAATCTTTAAAGACTCAATCCGATAAGATCACTCCAAAGGGGAAACTCAATTCATTACAAGAGAGAAGAGGGGGAGGAGAAACATAGGATCCAACTATAATAGCAAAGCTCGCGATACATCAAGATCGTATCATCTCAAGAACACGAGAGAGAGATCAAACACATAGCTACTGGTACATACCCTCAGCCCTGAGGGAGAACTACTCCCTCCTCGTCATGGAGAGCACCGGGATGATGAAGATGGCCACTGGAGAGGGATTGCCCCCTCCGGCAGGGTGCCGGAACGGGTCTAGATTGGTTTCCGGTGGCTACGGAGGCTTCTAGCGGCGAAACTGCCGATCTATTATGTGTTCTGGAAGTTTTAGGTCACGTAGGTATATATGGGTGCAGGAGGTACGTCAGGGGAGCCACGATGGCCCCACGAGGCAGGGGCGCGCCCTAGGGGGGCGCCCCCACCCTCATGGGCAGGGTGTTTCCTTCCAAAAATAACTTCTCTAGTTGATTTCGTTCCGTTTCGACTCCGTCTGATATTCCTTTTCTTCGAAACACTGAAATAGGCATAAAACAACAAATCTGGGTTGGGCCTCCGGTTAATAGGTTAGTCCCAAAAATAATATAAAAGTGGAAAATAAAGCCCAATATTGCCCAAAATAGTAGATAATATAGCATGGTGCAATCAAAAATTATAGATACGTTGGAGACGTATCAAGCATCCCCAAGCTTAATTCCTGCTCGTCCTCGAGTAGGTAAATGATAAAAAGATAATTTTTGATGTGGAATGCTAGTTGGCATAATTTCAATGTAATTCTTCTTAATTGTGGCATGAATATTCAGATCCATAAGATTCAAGACAAAAGTTCATATTGACATAGAAAATAATAATACTTCAAGCATACCAACTAAGCACTCATGTCTTCTCAAAATATCATGGCCAAAGAGAGCTATCCCTACAAAATCATATAGTCTGGCTATGCTCCATCTTCACCACACAAAACATTTAAATCATGCACAACCCCGATGACAAGCCAAGCAATTTTTCATACTTTTAATGTTCTCAAACTTTTTCAATCTTCGCGCAATACATGAGCGTGAGCCATGGATATAGCACTATAGGTGGAATAGAGTGGTGGTGGTGGAGAAGACAAAAAGGGAGAACATAGTCTCACATCAACTAGGCGTATCAATGGGCTATGGAGATGCCCATCAATAGATATCAATGTGAGTGAGTAGGGATTGCCATGCAACGGATGCACTAGAGCTATAAGTGTATGAAAGCTCAACAAAAGAAACTAGTGGGTGTGCATCCAACTCGCTTGCTCACGAAGACCTGGGGCATTTTGAGGAAGCCCATCATTGGAATATACAAGCCAAGTTCTATAATGATAGATTCCCACTAGTATATGAAAGTGACAACATAGGAGACTCTCTATCATGAAGATCATGGTGCTACTTTGAAGCACAAGTGTGGTAAAAGGATAGTAGCATTGTCCCTTTTATTTTTTTATTTTGCCTTTATTTTTTTATTTGGCCTTTCTTTTTTTATTTGGCCTTTCTTTTTTTTCTTTTTTTGGGACAATGCTCTATTGAATGATGATCATCACACTTCTATTTATTTACAACTCAATGATTACAACTTGATACTAGAACAAAGTATGACTCTATATGAATGCCTCCGGCAGTGTACCGGGATGTGCAATGATGCATGAGTGACATGTATGAAAGAATTATGAATGGTGGTTTGCCACAAATACAATGTCAACTACATGATCATGCATAGCAATATGACAATGATGAAGCATGTCCTAATAACGGAACGGTGGAAAGTTGCATGGCAATATATCTCGGAATGGCTATGGAAATGCCATAATAGGTAGGTATGGTGGCTGTTCTGAGGGAGGTATATGGTGGGTGTATGGTACCGGCGGAAGTTGCGCGGTACTAGAGAGGCTAGCAATGGTGGAAGGGTGAGAGTGTGTATAATCCATGGACTCAACATTAGTCATAAAGAACTCACATACTTATTGCAAAAATCTATTAGTTATCTAAACAAAGTACTACGCGCATGCTCCTAGGGGGATATATTGGTAGGCAAAGACCATCGCTCGTCCCCGACCGCCACTCATAAGGAAGGCAATCAATAAATAAATCATGCTCCGACTTCGTTACATAACGGTTCACCATACGTGCATGCTATGGGAATCACAAACTTCAACACAAGTATCTCTCAAATTCACAACTACTCAACTAGCATGACTCTAATATCACCATCTCCATATCTCAAAACAATTATCAAGTATCAAACTTCTCATAGTATTCAACACACTCATAAGAGAATTTTATTATTCTTGAATACCTAGCATATTAGGATTTTAAGCAAATTACCATGGTATTTAATACTCTCAAAATAATCTAAGTGAAGAATGAGAGTTCATCTATTTCTTCAAAATAAAACTACGACCATGCTCTAAAAGATATAAGTGAAGCACTAGAGCAAATGACAAACTACTCCGAAAGATATAAGTGAAGATCAATGAGTAGTCGAATAATTGTGCAACCATGTGAAGACTCTCTAACATTTAATAATTTCAGATCTTGGTATTTTATTCAAACCGCAAGCAAAGCAAAATAAAATTACATCTAAGAATAGCAAACATCATGTGAAGAAGCAAAAACTTAGAATCAACCGATACTAACCGATAATTGTTGAAGGAGAAAGGTGGGATGCCAACCGGGGCATCCCCAAGCTTAAATGCTTGAGACTTCTTGAAATATTATCTTGGGGTGCCTTGGGCATCCCCAAGATTGAGCTTTTGTGTCTCCTTAATTCCTCTCATATCACGGTCTCCCTAAATCTCAAAAGCTTCATCCACACAAAACTCAACAAGGACTCGTGAGATAAGTTAGTATAAACCATTGCCAAAACCTTATCATACTCTATTGTAGCAAATCACTAAAATTATTATTCAACATTTTATACTAAATGCCTCTGCATATTTAATAGTCCTATCGTCAAATAGAATCATTAAAGAAGCAAACATATGCAAACAATGCAAACATAACAGCAATCTGCCTAAACAGGATAGTCTGTAAAGAATGCTGCAACATCCATACTTACCTAGATCCAAAAATTATGAAATAAAATTTCCACTGTAGTAAATTTATCAGATCTTAATATTCAAAAGGTTTCAACATTTTATCACATTCTTACTTTTCTAGGGAATTATTGCAACAGCGGTAAACTTTCTGTTTTCAAAAACAACATGTAGACTTGTAACATAGGCATAGTAAAGGCTATCAATGCCACTTTTATTGAAATAAAAGATGCAATTTTTTTCTAAATAACAGCAAGAAAATACTAACAAATTAAATTGATGCTCCAAGCAAAACACATATCATGTGGCAAATAAAAATATAGCTCCAAGTAAAGTTACCGATGAACGAAGACGAAAGAGGGGATGCCTTCCGGGGCATCCCCAAGCTTAGGCTCTTGGATATCCTTGAATGTTACCTTGGGGTGCCTTGGGCATCTCCAAGCTTAGGCTCTTTCCACTCCTTATTCCATAGTCCATCGAATCCTTACCCAAAACTTGAAAACTTCACAACACAAAACTTAACAGAAAACTCGTAAGCTCCGTTAGTATAAGAAAATAAATCAGCACTTCAAGGTACTGTAATGAACTCATTCTTTATTTATATTGGTGTTAAACCTACTGTATTACAACTTCTCTATGGTTTATAAACTATTTTACTAGCCATAGATTCATCAAAATAAGTGAACAACACATGAAAAATAGAATCTGTCAAAAACAGAACAGTCTGTAGTAATCTGGATCAAACGTATACTTATGGAACTCATAAAATTATAAAATAAATTGCTGGACCTGAGGAATTTATCTATTAATCATCTTCAAAAAGAATTAACTAAATATCAATCTCCAAATAAAAATGGCAGCAGTTCTCGTGAGCGCTAAAGTTTCTGTTTTTGACAGCATGATCAACAAGACTTCCCCCAAGTCTTCACAAAGGTTCTACTTGGCACAGACACTAATTAAAAGCATAAGACCACATCTAAGAAGAGGCTATATGAATTATTTATTACTAAACAGGAACTAAAATCAAGGAACTAAAATAAAATTGGGTTGCCTCCCAACAAGCGCTATCGTTTAACGCCCCTAGCTAGGCATGATGATTTCAATGATGCTCACATAAAGGATAAGAATTGTAACATAAAGAGAGCATCATGAAGAATATAACTAGAACATTTAAGTCTAACCCACTTCCTATGCATAGGCATTTTGTGAGCAAACAACTTGTGAGAACAAGAATCAACTTGCATAGGAAGGTAAAACAAGCATAACTTCAAAATTTTAAGCACATAGAGAGGAAACTTGATATTATTGCAATTCCTACAAGCATATATTCCTCCCTCATAATAATTTTCAGTAGCATCATGAATGAATTCAACAATATAACTATCACATAAAGCATTCTTTTCATGATCTACAAGCATAGAAAATTTACTACTCTCCACATAAGCAAAATTCTTCTGTTGAATAGTAGTGGGAGAAAACTCAACAAAGTAACTATCATGGGATTGAAAATTGAAATCAAGATGACAAGTTTCATTGTTATCATTATTCTTTAAAGCATATGTGTCATCACAATAATCATCATAGATAGGAGGCATGTGAGGGAGTCCTGGATTAGGGGGTGTTCGGGTAGCCGGACTATACCTTCAGCCGGACTCCTGGACTATGAAGATACAAGATTGAAGACTTCGTCCCGTGTCCGGATGGGACTTTCCTTGGCGTGGAAGGCAAGCTTGGCGATGCGGATATTAAAGATCTCCTACCATTGTAACCAACTCTGTGTAACCCTAACTATCCGGTGTCTATATAAACCGGAGGGTTGTAGTCCGTAGGCAATCAACTCCATACACAACAACCATACCATAGGCTAGCTTCTAGGGTTTAGCCTCCTTGATCTCGTGGTAGATCTACTCTTGTACTACCCATATCATCAATATTAATCAAGCAGGACGTAGGGTTTTACCTCCATCAAGAGGGCCCGAACCTGGGTAAAACATCGTGTTCCCTGCCTCCTATTACCATCTGGCCTAGACGCATAGTTCGGGACCCGCTACCCGAGATCCGCTGGTTTTGACACCGACATTGGTGCTTTCATTGGGAGTTCCTCTGTGTCGTCGCCTTTAAGCCCGATGGCTCCTTTGATCATCAACAACGATGTGGTCCAGGGTGAGACTTTTCTCCCCGGACAGATCTTCGTCTTCGGCGGCTTCGCTCTACGGGCCAATTCGCTCGGCCACCTGGAGCAGATCGAAAGCTACGTCCCTGGCCATCAAGTCAGGTTTGGAAGTTTAAACTACATGGCTGACATCCGCGGAGACTTGATCTTCGACGGGTTCGAGCCACGGCCAAGCGCGCTGCACTATCTCGAGGGGCATGATCTAGCTCTGCCTCCGGACAGTGTCCTGGAGGCCGCACACGCATCGGTTCCGACCCTTAACTCGGAGCCTATTGCGCCAATCGAGGATGAACGGTTGGACGTCACCTCGGGGGCTGCGATCTCAAAGGCGATCGAGCTGAGCGCTAGCCCCACACTCTGCATGATCCGTGACTCCGAGGATCCGGACTCCTTTCCGAACTCCGAACCCCCCGCGCCCCTGCCGATCGAATCCGATTGGGCGCCGATAATGGAGTTCACCGCCGCAGACATCTTTCAACATTCGCCTTTTGGCGACATCCTGAATTCTCTTAAGTCTCTCTCTTTATCAGGAGAGCCCTTGCCGGACTATGGTCAGCGAGGATGGGATACGGACGATGAAGAAATTCAAAGCCCACCCACCACCCACTTGGTAGCCTCTGTCGACAATTTAAACGACGTGCTCAACTTCGACTCCGGAGACATCGACAGCATGGATGACGATGCAGGAGATACCGACGAACCAACGCCCATAGGGCATTGGACAGCCACCTCATCTCACGATGTGTACATGGTGGATACCCCGAAAGGAAGCGACAATGAGGAAAAAGGGGATGGGACGGGAGATCTACCCCCCGAAAAGCAATCAAAGCGTCGGCGTAAACGCCGACCCAAGCCCCGCCTCAACAAAAACCCAGCCATAGAGCAGGACGAGCCGGTAGACGACGAGCAGGCCTTAGAGCAACCGTCCGAACAGGGCAACACGAATAGAGAAACCGAACATCCCTCCTCCGGCGAAAACGGTATTCCAGACGACCTCATGCCAAATAAACCTATGGAGCAGAAGAATCTCCACGAAAGGCTCGTTGCAACTGCATGCAGCCTAAAGAAGCAGAAGCGGAAGCTAAAAACAGCGGAAGACGCACTCCGGATTAGATGGAGCAAAGTGATCAATACCACAGATAAGTACGGCGACAGTCGCTGCACTAAAAGCTATCCGAAAAGAAAGCTACTGTCTGAATTCGACGAAGAGGCCCTAGAGCCCTCGCATTCAAAAAATGAAAAAGCCACACGGACGGATAGACGACCCCATAAAGCGGCAAGCGGCACCGCATCTAAATCGGCATGCGACCCGCTTAAGGATTCGCATCATGGCCCAGTCAGGTCCATTTATGGGCCAAGAAAGCAAGCTCTCGTAAGCAACGCTATGAAGCCATCATCAGAATCCGGCACACCCAAATACAGAGGCGCCGCACACCCCCTATGTTTCACCGATGAGGTCCTGGACAATGAATTCCCGGAAGGATTCAAACCCGTAAACATAGAGGCATATGATGGAACAACAGACCCTGGAGTCTGGATCAAGGATTATATCCTCCACATACATATGGCTAGAGGAGATGATCTCCACGCCATAAAATATCTACCCCTTAAGATTAAAGGGCCAGCCCGGCATTGGCTTAAAAGCCTTCCCGAAAACACAATTGGAAGCTGGGAAGAGCTCGAGGATGCTTTCCGAGCAAACTTTCAAGGGACCTATGTCCGCCCTCCGGATGCAGACGATCTTAGTCACATAACTCAACAACCCGGAGAATCAGCTCGGCAGTTCTGGAATGGATTCCTCACTAAAAAGAATCAGATAGTCGACTGTCCGGACGCCGGAGCCTTAGCAGCTTTCAGGCATAACGTCCGAGACGAATGGCTCGCCAGACACCTCGGCCAAGAAAAGCCAAGAACAATGGCCGCACTAACAAGCCTCATGACCCGCTTTTGTGCAGGGGAGGACAGCTGGTTGGCAAGGTGCAGCCCCAGCGACCCAAGTACATCCAAAACTAGGGATGGAAACGGAAAACCGCGACGCAACAAGGACCGTCGCTGGACTAAGGACAAAAGTCCGAAGAGCACGACAATCAATGCCGGATTCAAAGGCTCACGACAAAATCAGGAAAAATTGCCCCCCAGGATAACAGGGACGGTCCATCCAACCTAAGTAAAATCCTGGACAGGATATGTCAGATACACAGTACTCCCGGGAAGCCTGCTAACCATACCCACAGAGACTGTTGGGTTTTCAAACAATCCGGCAGACTCAATGCCGAACACAAGGGGCTCGACACACCAAGCGAAGACGAGGACGAACCCCAAAAGCAGAGCACCAGGAAACAAAAGAACTTCCCACAAGAAGTAAAAACAGTGAACTCACTTCACATAACAAAATGTGCGGCGCCCGTAAAGATACGCACCACACGGCCCAAAGGGTCCTGCCACTGGTTGTCAAAACCGATCATCTTCGATCAGCTAGATTATTCTAGGAATATCAAGAATGTAGGCTGGACTGCCTTGATACTCGATCCAATAATTGGCAAACTCCAGTTTTCAAATGTCCTTATGGACGGCGGCAGTGGACTAAACCTGATATATCAGGATACAATCCAGCACATGGGGATAAACCCAGCAAGAATCCGCCGCAGCAAAACCTCCTTTCAAGGGGTAATACCTGGTCCGGACACCCATTGTATGGGTTTTCTCCGGCTCGAAGTCATATTCGGCTCTGCCGATAACCTCCGCCGCGAAAAGCTGACCTTCCATATCGTCCCGTTCTCAAGTCGCTATCAAGCACTACTGGGACGCGAAGCTTTCGCTCCCTTTAACGCAATACCGCATTATGCATATCTTACGCTTAAGATGCCCGGTCCACGAGGCATCATCTCTTTGAAGGGGAAGCACTAAAGTGCACCTCCCCAAGCGGAGGACTGTGCGGCCGCTTTGACAGCCCCACAGCAAAATGGCCTCACCGGGCAAAAGAAACTTCGAAATAGGTCATTCAAGACCATGAACGCGGATAGACGAGTTTGGTGCAAAATCATCATTGATGCAGGCCTAGAAGCCATATACCCCCGCACTAGGGGCTCCACGCATATACAATAAGAGACAATAAAGCTCAATCTTATATATCTTACTTTATACTTTGCTTATTTTAAACTTTTTCGGCACGACCCGTTTTCAACTCAGTTCCTCTCTTTTACAGATGAACGTCGTGCGGCGCCCGTCCAGGATACGGCACAACGGAGACACAGGCGCAGACGTGCAGTAGGGACCCGTCCTAAAGGATTCTTTTTAGATTAAGACCCTGCGTAAACCTTTTTTACTGTTTCTTGTTGCTACACATCCCCTGTTTTTTTTTCTTTCTGATATAACCAAGGAGGAGGCTGGCGTCTTGGCATGTGGCCATGTCAGAATTTTTGCACGTACCTGGACACTAGGGGCTTTTTTAATAAAGAGTGTTGTTTCGCCCACACTCATAAAGACCGAACACCTTAGGGAGTTTTCGGCGTCGCGAGTTTTGGCATTATATGCATCAACTCCGAATCATGTCTTCGGTCAAATGTTGGGTTGCCCAGCTCCTGAGTTCGGCTACCTTACGTTCCGCTCTATCGGCTAAGGTAGCACCAGGAGAACTACTGCAATTGTGCCCCCGGTTCGGCCGGGCAAGCACCTCAGTAGAGAAAGCCGAAAACTGACTGTCATGATGTAGCGTGAGACTGGTCAGCCACTCGATGACCTATCGGAATCTATCGGATTCCTCCGCTTTAATGAAGGGCCGCTTCCCGGTCAGGCACATACGCGCCCTGAATTCGGACGAGCGCAGTTGCCACCAAGGAGCTACCTAAAGAGTCTCATTGTCAAACTCCTATGGCTAAGTGAAAGTGTTAAAGCATTATAGTCCGGTTGCCTGGCCCGCTGCGCTATCACCTCCTTTGTAGGACCAAGACGTTGGGTTAAGTGTGAAAATGCGTCTTCTGCGAGCACCCCCGCACTATGTGCGTGGGGGCTGAAGCCAACGACTACCATCTTTCAGATTCTATATATATATATATCTTAAAACGGCCGCATAGGAGGTGTTCCCAATACTTGGAGGCACAAGTATAAAAAAGGCCACTACAGTTTATCAAAATATTACTTTATAATTACATATGCTATCATAACATAGCATCTTTCGGGCACTGCATCTCTATTACATGAGCGCCTTCAAGAACTTCCTGAAAATAGTGCTCGGAGGGTACTCGGCTTTTGTCCGAATCTCGGGACGCAACAACGGTGGTCTCCATCTCTGCCCAGTATGTCTTAACACGGGCAAGAGCCATCCTAGCGCCCTCTATGCATGCTGACCTCTTCATTGCATTTATACGCGGCACCGCGTCAAGGAATTGCTGCACCAAGCTGAAATAACTCTTCGGCTCCGATCTCCCCGGCCACAGGTAACCCATGACGTACTTCATGGCGAGTCCAGACAACCTATTCAGTTCGGCCCATTGAGCCAAACGATCATCCACTGCTGGTGGACGCTCTGGATTGTGAAACTGTGACCAGAAAAGCTTTTCCACTTCGCGATCTTTCTGATCTTGAAAGTGTTCGGTCGCATCAGCAGCACTCGCTGCCAAGTCCAGATAGGTATCCTCCACACTCCACATCCGGTCCAACGGAGCAAACTTCAGATCACAAAATTTCCTTCCCAGCATAAAGGGCTTTCCAGCCGCAATATGTTCGGCCTGACGCAGCTCCTCCTTCGCAGCTCTCATCGCAGAGCGCGTGTCCTTGGCATTGGCAACGGCCTTCTCTAAGTCCGTCTGTTTCGCCTGGTCTTCTTTTTCAAGAAGTCTGCAACAGTCGGTAGCACTTTTTAACTTTTCGGCCATCTCAGCCATCTCCTCCTTGCTTCGGCAATGAGCAGCCTGTTCGGCTCTCAGCTCTTCAAGGGCCTTCTCGGCAGCCGCATCGCTTTTTCTGGCTTGCTCCTTAGCTCGGGCAAGTTCTGCCCTAGGATTCTCCACGGCGGCCGTACCATCTGCGTCAAGCACACACATTGTAAGACACTGGCATGAAGCTCCTCTTACCTGATGCCGCCCGAAGAATTACATACCTTGAGCCTCATCAAGCCGCTTGTTGACAAGCGCGATGTCGGCATCTGCCACGTCCAGTTGCCGCTTTAGTTCGGACACATATCAGTTCGGCTTGATTCCGGACACCTCGCCACCTACATTCAAAGGCGACATCTTAGACCTGGGATTATGATCCTCTGTGTGCCGTCATTTCTTGACAACGCGCAGAGTCTCAGGGGCTACTATCTACACAGGGCGCACCTTACTTATGCGCAACTGACCAAAGTGTACATTATCTAACGTACCTCAAAACCCGTCAGTAAACTTTTGACGGCCTCATGCAATCCGCTTTCTGCGGATGAAATCCTTTCAATCACCGTGCCCATCAATGCATGGTGCTCCTCTGAGATAGAAGCTTGCCCCAGCAGAATCTTTAGCTCCTCCGGCCGAGCACCAGATGGTGTCGGACTTGTCCCATGGCCTCTTTCGAAGGCCGGACGCGGAGAGCCTTGGGGGGCCACATAGCTATCTTCCGCCCCTGCCGGATTCAGAGAAACCCTCCGTGACGACACCTCAGGGTCGCCCGCCTCGCTAGGCGGTACGGCAGGGGGAGGCGTCCCGCTCTCCATCATCTCCGGAAGAAGATCCCCCGAAGACGAGCTCTGCTTAGAAGGGCTGAGGTCCGAGCTACAAGGTAAAATTTTAATTAATCTTCTCAGATATAAATCAAGGATTTCTCTCATCCCTCAAAAGGAAAACCTCTCTCTACTTACGGCTCGCTGGAGGGCTGATCCCTTTGAGGCCGTAGTTCGGCCGAGGAACTCCCCGGTGTCGGACCCTCTGACGAGGATTTTCTCCCCCGCTTCGGGGCCATGGTCTCCAGGTCGTCAGAGGCGGCCCTCTTCTTCCCCTTGGGAGAGGAATTGCCGGTTCCTCCCTTCGGAGCAGCCTCCTTCGAGGAGGCCATAGTTCCCTTGTCCTTCCCCTTACTTCCCTCCAAAGGCATTATCTTCAACATCCTGACAAGCACGGGATCCGGCCTGGTTTCGGGAAGGGGAGCCAGACACCTGATCAGCTTTGCCTTCGCTATCCACTCCTATTTAAAAGGATAGCTCTTTTTGGGGCAAGTTTATGACGATTATATGGATAGTAGGTCCGGGCACAAGGTTACTTACTTTGGTATCCGGGCGATTGCATCTTAGGCCTGCATCCTCGGTCAAATCCGGACACATCATTTGTGATCCGAAGAACAGTTTATACATCTCCACGGGCGTTGCACCCATAAAATGATGGAGAGCTCGTGGTCCCTCCGGATTAAACTCCCACAGACGAAGGGAGCAACGTTTGCCGGGCAGTGTTTGGTGAATCAGCATGACCTGCGTCACCTTGACCAGGTTGAGGTCTCTTTCTAAGAGATCCCTGATGCGGCCCTGCAACAAGGGCACATCTTTGGATAACCCCCAATCTAATCCTTTGTTGACCCATGACGCTAGCCGTGATCGGGGACCCGAGCGAAAGGCAGGAGGCGCCGCCCACTTGGCGCTCCTGGGAGCGGTGATATAGAACCATTCTCGTTGCCACAAGCCGAGCTCCTCTTGAAAGGAGCCCTCGGGCCATGGAGCATCAGCATTCTTACTTATGACAGCGCCTCCGCACTCTGCGTGCCGTCCCTCGATCATCTTCGGCTCCACTCCAAAAGTCTTGAGCCATAATCCGAAGTGAGGAGTAACACGGAGGAACGCTTCGCACACAACGATGAATGAGGAAATGTGGAGGATGGACTCCGGAGCTAAGTCATGAAATTCCAGCCCGTAATAAAACAGCAGCCCCCTCACGAAGGGATCTGTCGGGAAGCCCAACCCCCGAAGGAAGTGAGACATGAACACTACGCTCTCACCGGGCTGGGGACTGGGAATAACCTGCCTTTGAGCAGGCAACCTATGCGAAATTTCGGCGGTCAAGAACTTAGCCTCTCTCAACTTTAGCACGTCCTCCTCCGTGACGGAGGAGGGCATCCATCGGCCTTGAAGGTCGGAACCGTACATTGTCGAAGGTCTGAGGCACCCGGAATCTGAGGCCTAGGGTGTTGGAACTCGAGGCGACGGGCGAACTTGTTTTGGGATTGGAGAAAAGGAGTAAGGCCCTGGTCCCTTTATAAGAGGTTGAATACCAGGAGCCCTCCCCGTAACCGTTTGGGACTCGCCTTTAATCAAGAAAACATGCTAACGGGCACGATTGGGTTACCCACGTCCGTATTGATGAGAATCCCGTAAAAGGGGGGTACACGATCTCTGCTTTGACAAGACGTGCCAAGGAAACCGCCTCGCAAAACATGCTGAGGTGGAAAAGTAAAAACGATTCGAGTAAAGGACTTGGCCGTAGTGTGATGACGCACTACGGAATACGTCGGCAGATTTGATTTGTGTCAATATTATTCTCTCTATGGCAATATGTGGAAACTTATTTTGCAGAGCCGGACACTACTCTTGGTGTTTACAATCTTCTACGAAGGACTTGGAGGAGGAACCCGCCTTGCAATGCCGAAGACAATTTGCGCGCCGGACTCATCATCATTGAAGCCTGGTTCAGGGGCAACTGGGGGAGTCCTGGATTAGGTGGTGTTCGGGTAGCCGGACTATACCTTCAGCCGGACTCCTGGACTATGAAGATACAAGATTGAAGACTTCGTCCCGTGTCCGGATGGGACTTTCCTTGGCGTGGAAGGCAAGCTTGGCGATGCGGATATTCAAGATCTCCTACCATTGTAACCAACTCTGTGTAACCCTAACCCTATCTGGTGTCTATATAAACCGAAGGGTTGTAGTCCGTAGGCAATCAACTCCATACACAACAACCATACCATAAGCTAGCTTCTAGGGTTTAGCCTCCTTGATCTCGTGGTAGATCTACTCTTGTACTACCCATATCATCAATATTAATCAAGCAGGACGTAGGGTTTTACCTCCATCAAGAGGGCCCGAACCTGGGTAAAACATCGTGTTCCCTGCCTCCTGTTACCATCCAGCCTAGACGCACAGTTCGGGACCCGCTACCCGAGATCCGCCGGTTTTGACACCGACAGCATGATTTCATCATAATAAATTTGCTCATCTAAACTTGGGGGACAAAAAATATCATCTTCATCAAACATAGCTTCCCCAAGCTTGTGACTTTGTATATCATTAGCATCATGGATATTCAAGGAATTCATACTAACAACATTGCAATCATGCTCATCATTCAAATATTTAGTGCCAAACATTTTATAGATTTCTTCTTCTAGCACTTGAGCACAATTATCCTTTCCATCATACTCACGAAAAATATTAAAAAGGTGAAGCGTATGAGACAAACTTAATTCCATTTTTTATAGTTTTCTTTTATAAACTAAACTAATGATAAAACAAGAAACTAAAAGACTCGATTGCAAGATCTAAAGATATACCTTCAAGCACTCACCTCCCCGGCAACGGCGCCAGAAAAGAGCTTGATGTCTACTACACAACCTTCTTCTTGTAGACGTTGTTGGGCCTCCAAGTGCAGAGGTTTGTAGGACAGTAGCAAATTTCCCTCAAGTGGATGACCTAAGGTTTATCAATCCATAGGAGGCGTAGGATGAAGATGGTCTCTCTCAAGCAAACCTGCAACCAAATAACAAAGAGTCTCTTGTGTCCCCAACACACCCAATACAATGGTAAATTGTATAGGTGCACTAGTTCGGCGAAGAGATGGTGATACAAGTGGTATATGGATAGTAGATAAAGGTATTTGTAATCTGAAATTATAAAAACAGCAAGGTAACTAATGATAAAAGTGAGCGTAAACGGTACTGCAATGCTAGGAAACAAGGCCTAGGGTTCATACTTTCGCTAGTGTAAGTTCCCTCAACAATGATATCATAATTGGATCACATTACTATCCCTCAACATGCAACAAAGAGTCACTCCAAAGTCACTAATAGCGGAAAACGAACGAAGAGATTATGGTAGGGTACGAAACCACCTCAAAGTTATTCTTTCCAATCAATCCGTTGGGCTATTCCTATAAGTGTCACAAACAGCCCTAGAGTTCGTACTAGAATAACACCTTAAGACACAAATCAACCAAAACCCTAATGTCACCTAGATACTCCAATGTCACCTCAAGTATCTGTGGGTATGATTATACGATATGCATCACACAATCTCAGATTCATCTATTCAACCAACACAAAGGACCTCAAAGAGTGCCCCAAAGTTCTACCGGAGAATCACGACGAAAACGTGTGCCAACCCCTATGCATAGGTTCATGGGCGGAACCCGCAAGTTGGTCACCAAAACATACATCAAGTGAATCACGTGATATCCCATTGTCACCACAGATATCCACGGCAAGACATACATCAAGTGTTCTCAAATCTTTAAAGACTCAATCCGATAAGATAACTCCAAAGGGGAAACTCAATTCATTACAAGAGAGAAGAGGGGGAGGAGAAACATATGATCGAACTATAATAGCAAAGCTCGCGATACATCAAGATCGTATCATCTCAAGAACACGAGAGAGAGATCAAACACATAGCTACTGGTACATACCCTCAGCCCCAAGGGAGAACTACTCCCTCCTCGTCATGGAGAGCACCGGGATGATGAAGATGGCCACCAGAGAGGGATTGCCCCCTCCGGCAGGGTGCCGGAACGGGTCTAGATTGGTTTTCGGTGGCTACGGAGGCTTCTGGCGGCAGAACTCCTGATCTATTGTGTGTTCTGGAAGTTTTAGGTCACGTAGGTATATATGGGTGCAGGAGGTACGTCAGGGGAGCCACGAGGGCCCCACGAGGCAGGGGGCGCCCCCCACCCTTGTGGGCAGCTCCCGTATCTTCTGGCATGGGGTCCAAGTTCATCAGGTGTGTTTCCTTCCAAAAATAACTTCTCTAGTTGATTTCGTTCCGTTTCGACTCCGTCTGATATTCCTTTTCTTCGAAACACTGAAATAGGCATAAAACAACAAATCTAGATTGGGCCTCCGGTTAATAGGTTAGTCCCAAAAATAATATAAAACTGGAAAATAAAGCCCAATATTTCCCAAAACAGTAGATAATATAGCATGGAGAAATCAAAAATTATAGATACGTTGGAGACGTATCAAGGGGCTATGGAGGAGTTTTGTCAACGCGAGCACATCCGGCTTGATGTTTCTTCTGTAGCTCATCCTCAATCCAATGGTCAAGCTGAGAGAGCAAATCAGGAAATTTTAAAAGGTCTCAAACCCCGGCTTGTGGTTCCCTTACAGCGAACGCCGGGTTGTTGGGTAGAGGAATTACCCTCGGTGTTGTGGAGTATCAACACCACACCTAACAGGTCTACAGGTTACGCACCTTTCTTCATGGTGTATGGAGCAGAAGCAGTGTTTCCTAGTGACATTCGTCATGACTCGCCCCGTGTGGCGGCTTATGTTGAAGCTAATGATGAACAAGCCAGACAAGACGCACTTGACTTGTTGGATGAAGAAAGAGACTTAGCAGCGGCTCGGTCAGCAATTTATCAACAGGACCTGCGCCATTATCACAGCTGCTGGGTTAAGTCCAGGACTTTCCAGGAAGGCGACCTGGTGCTCCGGCTCATCCAGGATCTGTCAGATGCGCACAAGCTATCCCCACCTTGGGAAGGACCCTTTGTGGTCAGCAAAAACTTAAACAACGGGTCGTACTACCTCATTGACGTTCGAGAACACAAAGATTCACGTAAGTCGGAGGAGGAGACCCGCCGGCCGTGGAACATTGCTCAGCTTCGGCCATACTATACCTGAGCCACCGGCTCTCATCATGTACATACTTTAACATTGTGTATACCATAATAAGTAATAAAGTAAGACCATCGGTCTCTTTTCTTTTCAAAGATTATGCATCTTTGTTACTTCTTATTTTCAAATGACTATTGAAGAGCTAATCATATTTGAATCAAGTCTAACCTTTTTTGGTCCAGCTTATGATCGTATTCGAATCTAGCTGCAATTATCATGGTCACTTGGGGGCTTCCTGTTCAAACATAGGTCGTATTCGAACCAAAGAGAACATAGCTGTCGTAACCCTCTTGATCGGCTCAAGGCCAAACACACTTGGGGGCTTCTTGATCGTATCCGAATCATAGCTTAACCCCTTTTGGGTCCGACTTGGATCGTATTCGAATCAGGGTCGTTATAACCTCTCAAGGTCATCTGGGGGCTTCCTGTTCAAACATAGGTCGTATTCGAACCAAAGAGAACATAGCTGTCGGTACCCTCTTGATCGGCACAACGCCACAGCCACTGGGGGCTATATGGTCGTATTTGAACCTTAGCTTAACCCCTTTGGTCCGGTTTACTGATCGTATTCGAATCAGAAGCCACCAACCTTTAAATATAAGGTTAAATCATACTTGTTAACTGTTATTTGCCTTTGAGTTTCTTGTTACAAATAATTACCATGATCTTCTTCGCCGGCTTGTCTATTTGACAACAAGGCTACCAAGGTATGATGATCATTAAAGTATTCAAAGG
This sequence comes from Triticum urartu, assembly GCF_003073215.2. Lineage (NCBI taxonomy): Eukaryota > Viridiplantae > Streptophyta > Magnoliopsida > Poales > Poaceae > Triticum > Triticum urartu. The sequence continues at coordinate 78,151,522 of NC_053025.1, forward strand.
TATTGATTTCTCAGAAAGATTGAGTTATCAACTTCATTACCCGGGTTACTCAAGCCAGTGGTCTAAGGGTCAAAGGTACAAATATGGCTATTATTTATATGTAATTGCCTGCTGCATTAACTAAAGAGTTAGTTTCAGCCCTTGTCCTTTATTCATATCTGTTTTCTATTTTCTGTTTTCTATTATGATAAACATATTGGATATAAGCCGGGTGTTTTAACCCGTTCGGTTTTAAGCCGCCAAGCCAGTTTTTTCTCTTGTATCTACAGGAACAGAGTTAAAGTGTTGCAGAAACAATCATCAAATATGATGCATATGCTGCCATCAGGAAATATGAAGTCACACACAGTGTTTGATGCATGATGGCATAGGCAAGGCATTCAGTGTTTTCACAACTAAACTATTACAAGGCTTTTTATAAAGCCAATGAAGATGACCGTTACTCCTCCCTTGCCGGTTCACCACCCTTTGTTGGCTGGAAGTTGGGTTTTGACCAGTCAAAACCATTCACGGGGACAAATTCGGCTTCATCGTCGATCAGGCCCGCCGGGTCAACTTCCGGGGCAAATGTATTTTCTCTTACAAGCGGGATCAAATCTATCACCTTGTACGAGGGAGTCGCCATCTTCTTATTTTTAGCATCAAAACCCGGCTGATATTTGTCAATGTTGGTATCATCTCCAAGGGTAGTTGCTTGAGGCCGAATTCCGCTCACGCAAGCCATGAAGTCATCCTGCTCAAAGGGAGATCCGTCTTCTTTCACTGTGGGATAGCCTCTGGCCACGTCTGCCGGGTCTAGGTCTGGCACCCAAGACTTGGAGCGGCTCAGGGAAGTCAAAGCCCCGGCTCGCGCACAGGAGCGTTTCACTTCTTGAAATCTGGCAGGCAGGATTGATAGTTTCTTCAAAACGTCGCTGAGCCGGTTGGGTCCTTGATTGGCAGGAGAGATGGAGGCAAGTGCCTGTTGTGCGCCAATATACAATTGTTCTACTAAAGTGTACACTGCCTTCAGTTTAATCAAAGGATCCTGGCTCAGGTTCTTACTTCGTGGGCCTGCACATGTTTTATACACAAAAAGTCAGCTGGCGGCTTATATTTCGGATCAGCAAAAAGTACATAAGATTAAAAATGGACGGCTTACCAAAGATGGCGGCCACCATTTGAGACACCCGGCCTTTTAAGCCGTTCAGCTCTGTTGACACCTCTTCAAGAGCTGCTTCGGCTCTCTCAGCGCGTTGTGTCAGAAGCATTTTTTCCTCTGCCCAGGTCTTCTTCTTGGCAGCCAAACTGGTCTTTAAGTTTTCTGTCTCAGAGAGACTTATTTGCAATTTGGAGTTAGCAAACTTGATTTCTGCTTCCTGACCTGCTAGCCGGGTCTTCGCATCAGTCAATTGAGAGTTTAGTTCAGATAAGGTATTCTGCAAGAATACATACTCAGATAAGTCAAGATTTTGCTCAAAGGCTCAAATATCAAGATTCAAGTCTCAAGTACTTTACAAAAAACCACTTGACACTTGGGGGCTAATGTATGCCAATACAAAATTTTATGACTCTAAAGACATACTTTAAGTCCCAAATACTTTACAAAGTAACAAAACATGGCACTTGGGGGCTAATGTATGCAGTTCAGCAAGTTTCTCAAGGTTAAGCCGGAGTATTAAGTCCTTTGAATACGGTACAAAACAATTTAAAGTACCGGCTCATTTATGATCAAAATGAACCGGCCCTTGGGGACTACATGTGAAGCTCTGTTCTATTTTATTGAATTCAAGAAAGATTTCCAAGGTAAAAGTGTTGGCCTATATTATCAAGTCTACAGATCATTCCGGTTCTCTCATAATCTGAAAACTTGGGGGCTGGTGGAATATATAGATAAGCCGGAAGAACATACCTCATATTTCAACTGCAACTGTTTGACCATTTCAATCTCAGAGTCGCGACTGGAGTGCACATGGCTGAGATAACTGGATAAAATATCATTGGCATTTAGATGGTCATAATTGGCAACGTCAAAGCACACTTTTTGCCTCTCCAATGCTTCTTGTTTCGTAGTACACCGAGCCAGCACGGTTGGATTCCCCGGCTTAATAAAACGGCTCCTGGTGATCTGAACGTCTTGTGCAGACGGTGATGGCGGGTTGGCTGAGCTTGATGGTCCAGTTGCGGAAGGGTTTACAGTAGTCTCATCAAACGACGACTCAGGAGGATTTGCTTCTGCATCAACAGGCGGGTCTTCTGGAGCGTCGGTTAATGGAGAAGATGGCTTGGTCGGGTCAGATGCAAGCACCGGCTGGTGTTCTGCCGATTCAGCTGCCTTTGCCTTCTTGGATTTAGCTTGGCCACTAAGAGAAATGTTGCAGGATTGTCAATATAAAGATACAATTTGAACAAACCAGAAAAAGGAGGATTTTTCATTACCCAGGGGCAGTCTTGAAGGCCGGAAATTGCGTTTGTGATGAGTCGCCAGAAGAGCGAGACACCTCCTGAAAAGATAAAACAAAGTTAAAGTAAGGAAGGGGAAAGGATCCATTAAACAGAGGTAAAGACAGAAAGAAGTAAACCTCATTCGGGCGCTTCTGAGGAGTTTGTTGAAAAATGACAGTCGGCTCATCTTCAGTCCGAGCCTGACGGCGGCTTTCATGTTGCTGCTTTTTCAAACGAAAGGTGGGATCCAAGTGAGCTAAAGGGTTAGAAAACCTTACTTTACGGATCACTCGTCGAATTTTTTGTCTTGGCAAGGGCTCTGTGTCGGAGGAAATGATAGTTACCTCTGCTTCCACAGCTTGACTGGCCCTAGTGTCATCCTGGTAATGATCAGTGTTAATAAGATTGTTAAAAAATTGGCTAAGGGAATCAAGGGCTACCTCTGAGTCAGATGTATCATCAAGCTTCATCCAATCTTCAGCAGTGTTCTTTTTCTTCTTTTTCGACCTCCGGGTCGTTTTCTTGGCGTAAATGGCAGCGGCTTTCGCTTTCTTGGCAGCCTCGTGGTCAAACTTAACTTTTCAGAAGTCAGAATTGGCCTGCAGGCAGGTAAAGATGAAAAGTTAGGTAAGTATTAAACAATACGGATGGGAAAGAGCAAAGGAGAGAGTTCAGAATATTCTTACTTCTGGCACCGGGTTAATCTTGCAGAAGGGGTTTAACCCGACAATGCTGCAATCTTCGTATTTCCCGTTCACCAGAAGGGTCGACATTGAGACAATATTAACGGGGCTATGACGAAGAGAGTCATCCAGGCCTCCACCATATTCATACATCAGCTTTGATCGACGGCTTAAAGGGATGACCCGCCATGAGATCCAGCAGCGGGTCAGATCAACTCCAGTTAACCCGTTCCCTAACAGAGCATTGATCCTTTTGATGGATGGTATCAACCTCTTGTGTTCAACGACAGTAAGCTTATCAGGAAGCGCGAACTTGGAGTCAAGACGATCGGGGCGATGACCCGACAGTGGCTTCTCGTTTGATGGTGAAGTGTCCTGGCAGTAGAACCAAGTCTGGTTCCAGTCCTTTGGATGACTTGGTAAGACAATGAGGGGGAAGACGGCACCCTGCCGGCGCTGAATTAATATGCCTCCAAGCTCTAAGCTAAGGCCGTTGGTGCACTCATTCTGCCGGTTCAGATAAAAGTATTCTGTAAACAGCTCCATGGTCGGCTCTTGTTGAAGATATACTTCACAGAGTACTTGAAAGTTACAGATGTTATATATGGAATTAGGCCCGATATCTTGAGGATGGAGCTTGAAAAAGTGGAGGACCTCTCTGAAGAACTTTGAGCCGGGCGGTGAGAAGCCACGATTCATGTGGTCAGTGAAAACGATCACTTCGCCGTCTCTTGGATTGGGCCGTTCTTCTTCCGAGTCAGGGGCATGGTAAGACATGACGGTTTTCGCTGGCAGAAATCCTATGGTGAAGAACTCTTTCAAACGTTCCTCAGTTACGGTTGAGGGAACCCAGTTACAGATGGTTGGTGCTTTGAATGGCATGATGTGCAAAGACGAACTGAAAAGAAAGGCAACATGCCGGTTGAGTTTAATGGTGAGATTGACAGTTAAGTGATGATGATGCAAACCAGTAATGGGGGCTTAGTTAAGGGCTAATGACATATAAGGAAAATTAAGTCGCCATGGTAAGCCGCCATGACTACAGATATGTGAGGAAGGAAAATTTAGCTAAGTGTTGAGACAAACAAGTTTCCTAAATTGTTTGGTATTATTCCAGATCAAATGGCTATTCAAAATGGAAAAAAAATTTAGACCTAAAAAGTTTAGTGCAGAGGAGTCTAAAAGTTCTAAAGCAGCCTTTGAATCAGAAAAAGGGATCTGTGGATCAAGAAAAGGCACAAAACACTACCACACGAGCATATATATATATATACATACATATATATATATATATACTAGCAAACATGCCCGTGCGTTGCAACGGATGAAACAATATCACACGGAAAATGAGAATCACAATGCACCGAAATGAGAATCAAGCCGAAGATGTGAGCTGATCCAACGCACAACACACTATAAATGTAGGCTAGCATTAATGGGAAAACTTATATGGAATCATTCAACATACATGAAGATCATTAATAACCAACGAACATCATATGGCAAGGTTAAAAATATCACTCTAAGGCTAGATGCAATCCAACGGCGCTTAAGGTCCTGAGCAAACTAACATGCACAAGCGCCCTACAGTAGCATTTACATTTTGTAGATGTTATTTTAGTGTCCGACTCCAGGTTATGCATCTATGTCAAGGAAAATAGCCGTGAGTGACGCAAAAACTGCCAAGATTTCATCCCCTCCGCCAACATTGTACATGCGTAACCATGTTTCAGGTGGCAAAATTAATTTTAATTTTCTGAAAGAACTTGACATGACTTCTCTGAACTCTTATTAGTCATCTACGTCCATATGGCAGGGTGCCTCCCAAATCTCGCAAGGAAAAGATTAATTGCGGCGAGGCCAACTATGTTTGTTCGTTCTAGACATATTATTGTGGAGATGTAAGTTTGTATTAGGAGACTGCAACATCATTATTATTGAGGAATAAGACCAGATTTATCTCGCAAAGAAATGTTTACTTGCAATTCGTGCAGGCAAGTAGTTGGCGGACACAATCGGCAATGGCATTGGCAGCAGTAGTGATGACAGGAAGTGGACATGGAGGACGAAACAAATAAAATGTACATAGGCATAAGAACAAACACTTCAAAGGCACACGCATACCATGAGTAGCAATGAAAGGAGGTGTTTGTAATTTCTACTCGCCTGCCCATAATTTGTGAAACAAAAATCCTCATAATAATCCTCAAAGTATTATTATTCGGCCGTCAGCGACGTCTACTTTATCTATGATAAATCTTTTTCCTTGACTGACCGAGGGGATTTACACTACTTTCCCATATACACATTCTCCTTAATTCTCAAAGATTGAATTGATGATGTGTGCTCGCCTCCGATGCAAGCGATGCCGTTTAATTCTTTGTGTAAATTTTTTTTGTGGTTGAATTCTTTGAATTTATGGCCTTGCATTCTTTGTGTAATTCACCTTCCTTCATTGCCTTCTTACTCGTGTATGGGACGAGCTGATCCTTCCCGTAATTGCCTTGCTTTATTGCCTCATAGACTTCTTGCCTTCCTATTCGTGGAAGGTTAATTCTTCCATAATTCAGTGCCTTCCACTCATGTATTAATTACCTGCCTTTTTTGTTGCGCTCAAATTGGTTCTCTCCAACATTGCCTTCCTTGCTCATGTATCGTACTTGGTTCTCGAGGCGGCTTACAAATTTGAAATCAAAACCGTATATAAGTTGGTACAGTAGTTTGTATGGGCGTGAGGTGGGACTAATAAAAGGAAGGAATGGTTTTTTTTGTCTAAATACACTAACGAGGCGGAGTGGAACTTGCCATATTGATGTTAAAAGGTAGGTTGCGGGTTCGATCCTGCACGGGTCTATTTTTTGCCTCTTGTCCTTTGGTTGTCTGGGCCTTCGAGCAGTTTTCTTCCAGACCCAGTACATGCCCAATGTAGAATCTGGCGAATCGTTTTTCTCTTTTGTACTGGACAGACGCACAAACGTTTAGTACCACCTCGGATAGTAAAAAGTCTCAAAAAATAATATGGGTGAACGGATGAAAAAATCGTCGAAACACACCTTGCTTTATTAGTCTCCCCGAAATGCGTTGAGGCGCAGCAGTTGACTGGACATCTAGGGGTAAAGCACTGTTTCGGTGCGGGCTGCGCGAGCGGTACCAAATCGAGGCAAACTCTGAATACTAGATATGACCCAAAAATAACAGGGGTCAAGGTCGGCCAGTGAGACGATGGGGGATAAGCTTCATCGTCGAGAGGCCTGCGGTGGATCAAGAAGAGGCCTGCGGTGGAAAAGCTACAAGGGACTGCGATGAACTCGAAAGAACACGAAGGAATATGGAAACCCTAAGTGTGGATCTGAGAAGTGAAAAGAACAGAACTTACAGTCACAGGTCTTCTGCGGAGGTCGTCGCCGTTCTCTGGATCGGTTCAGGTTGATGCAGCAGCCAACGTCGACGGAGACAAAGGTGAAGCGCGTTGGTGGCGAAGCTCGAGCAGCAGGGGGTGCGCGAGAGGAAGAAGACGGAGCGAAAGAGGAGAATGAGGAAGGCCGAGGCGTGCCTATTTATGAGGAAAAGATGTGAATAGGCAGGCGCGAAAATCAAGGAGAGCCGAATAATGGTTATCTAGCTACACAGACGCCTCGGTTCTCAAGAAGCATTTGAAGATAAAAGATCTGTTGGGAGATGACGTCATGAAAGTTTTTTGCGTTTTCAAGAGATGACGTCACGGCGGGTTACAAAACCTTCAGCAAAGATAAGAAGATGGATTTTTGTCTAAATATTGAAGATTGATAAAGAATGAAATTCAAAGTCAACCTGGGGCCTAATGTTGGGGATATTACTATCAGTCATGACCCGCCCAGGAGGGGCTGGGTCAGTCCCAATGGCGGGTTACGCAAGAAACCCAGTAAACATTCAAGACGATAGTTTATTAAACATTATAGAAGGCCCAAGGGCCTGGAGGCGGCTCAAGGCCCGATATTGTAAACCGCTGTAAGTAAGGAAAGACTTGTAAAGAAAGGCAAGTAAAGTAAGTCATCGAGCCAGACACGATTATGAGCCGGCCGGGACTCTGTAGGCCACCAGGCGTCAACCCATGTATATAAGGGGACGACCCGGTGGCGGCTTAGGGCAAGAAACAACAAATCGATAACCAAGCCGGCGAGTTGAGCCTCTTGGTGATCGAAACCCCAGCAATACCAATCCCAACTAGACATAGGCTTTTACCTTCATCGTAAGGGGCCGAACTAGTATAAAACCCTCTCGTGTCCTTTGTCCCGATTAACCCCTTTAAGCTTCCTAGTGCGATGGCCCTACGACTAAGTCCTTGCTCTAGGACATCTACCATGACAATTCCACGACAAAGGAAGTGCCTCCTTATTACGTGCAAAATAATTATTCCTCCACCTAACAGCGGGGACCCACTAGACGGGCCACCGTATTTCGCGAAAAAACGTTTCCCCTTGACTGCTGGGATCCACCAGCTACATCTTCGCACGCAAGAAAGTGCCTGACAGTCGGGACCCACCTGGTCGAAGCGTACGTAGCATTGTCATTCTGGTCGCGAACGTGTACGTACATATATGCTGGTGGATATTAAGGCGTGCACGTGTCGTAGTAGAGGCGCGTATGTGTCGTAGTAGAGGCGCGCACGTAGCATGTACACGTACGTACAACGGCCAGGGTGCAAGAAAGAAAATACGGCCACGTATGTGTACATACGGGCGGGGTCTCGAACGCCTACTCACGCATACGTACGGCCAGGGCTCGTGTACATGGCTGGGTCGGAACGGAGAAACAACGTCGTCGTCGTGTTCATGGGGAGGCAACAGAATGCGTCGTGTTCATGGGGAGGCAACGGAATGCGTCGTGTTCATCGGGAGGCAACGTAATGCGTGGGAGCCAACCGACTGGGTCGGAACGGAATGCGTGGTCGTGTTCATCGGGAGGGCTTGGACGGAACAAGCGATGGAAACGAGGCCCGGCATACCGCACAACGAAGGGAACGGACCTCCTACGTTTGGAACGGAGTCCTGTTGATCGGGAGGGGTCTGGCATACTGCAAAACGGAGGAAATGGACCTCCTACGGTTGAAACGGGGGTCCTGATCGGGGGGGGTGTGGCGTACCGCAAAACGGACGAAACGGACCTCCTACGGTCGAAACGGGGGTCCTGTTGATCGGAGGGGTGTGGTGTACCGCAAAACGGACGAAACGGGCCTCCTACGGTCGAAACGGGGGTCCTATTCATCGGGAGGGGTGTGACGTACCACAAAACGGGACTCCACAGGATACTGTTCATCTCCACCGTCAACCTCCTCCAGCCTCCACAGGCTACCGTCGACCTCCTCCAGCCTCCACGGGCTCCTGTTCATCCAGCCTCCACCGCGCGCTACTCCACCGGCTACTGTTCAATCACCCCTCCACGGGCACCCCTCCACCGTCTACTGTTCATCCAGCCCTCCATACCACGGGGTCCTGTTCAACCACCCCTCCATGGGCACCCCTCCATCGTCTACTGTTCATCCAGCCCTCCATCACACCACGGGGTCCTGTTCATCCAGAGAAAACGCCACCGCTCACTGTTCATCCAAACCACCCCACAACGCTCAGTGTTCATCCCAGAGGCAGCATCGATCAGATTTAGTTAGCAGCAATAGCGAAGGAATTGCTCGATCGGGTTCAGTTAACAGCCATCGATCGATCGCTTGGGTTCAGTAACGCGTAGCCTGCAGTGCAATCGCTCGGGTTCAGTTAGAGCCCAACGCCTCGCTCGGGTTCAGTTAGAGCCAACGCCTCACATACACGCGCGTACGTGTATGAGAGAAACGCGCATCGCTCGGCCCCCGACCTCCCACCGTAACCGGGAACTCCCCGAAATTTTCCTCCCCTCGCTTCTACCATGGTTTTTTCCGTCATGGACGACCGAAAGAATGTCATGCAGCTGCGTCTCATGCCCGCCCAGGACGAAAAGCCCATTTTATGTCATGATTTTTTGTCATAGAAGTAGGAGCCCGCCACATCTATGATGATACCGGGTTTTGTCACAATTATCATCATAGAAGTGTCATATGTATGACAGAGAAAAAATTTGTTCGGCCCAAAATGTCACAGATGTGTCTTTTTTTTGTAGTGTTGGTCCTCTCACTCAAATTAATGGCTTCCTTTAGTGCCCGTTTGTCACCTCATAATGTTGAGATGTTTCCATAAGCCCACTACAAGCTTATTCTTTTCGTTGTTGGTTTTCCAACAACTTCGTATAACCTTCTTGGAAGGGTGCTTTCCAAACTCATTTGTGGTAGAAGCTGGCATTTTCTTCTCTGGTCTTTTCATTCCACTCTTTTGTTCCGGAGACATTGTGATGTTTCTCTCTTTACCCGTCACCTCGTTGTGTCAAAATCATTTTCTTTTCCTTGTTTATCTGTTTAGCAGGAGTGTTGTGTCCTCTGCTCAAGTTCTTTTCATCTTATCAAGTCTTGTATCTCTTTTCAACTGGAGTGTTGTTCGAATTTGTTCTTCCTTGTTCCTTGTTATCTCGTTTCAACCAGAGTGGTTTCAATTCCTTCTTGTCCATTGTGCTCGTCATTCATAGCCTTGCAGCCTCCAAGGTTCACATGGTGTTCCTTCTTTCTCTTTTCTACCGGAGTGCTTTCGTTTTCGGTCAACTATGTTTTGTTCTTCTTTCATGTTTTCAACCTCTCAAGGTTTGTTGGTCTCACTCGTTTGTCAAAGAAGCAACTTAGTTTTACCTCTCCTCTTCCTTTTCTGTTTCCCTCTGATGCCATCCTAGATCTTGGGACGAGATCCTCTTATAGTGGTGGAGTGTTGTAACGCCCCAAGACCGGAGTTTCAGATGCCTTCCATGTTTTCTGAGTTTCATCGGGTGTTGTGTTTTGTCTGTTGCATTCATCTTTGCATCTTGTGCATTGCATCATGTCATCATGCCATCATGCCATTTTTTAAACTCAACTAAATAAATTGCATGGATCTTCGGTCCATTTAAACCTAGGGAATTCACATGGTGATTCTCTTTATAACATATCCTCCCAATATTAGGGAGCCATAATAAATACTCCATTCTTTTGGAATTAACCATAACACACGTGCAAAAATAACCCCATGCCTTTTCTGCTTCGAGTTGATCCCCAAACCTTGCCGACAATTCCTTCTCCTTTTATTGAGGCTCCTCCGTAAATCTTAACATTTTTGGTCACTTCTAATTCCTAGTCCTTGTTCAAACCATTAGATTAAATTCAAATGAGTTTGAATTACATCTCTCAATCATGCCTCTCCTATTTTTCGTGGATCGTGCACATTTTTAAGAGTCCATGAAAATTATCCGCATGCCCAGATTCCACCCCTACCTTCTCTTTCTTTTCTTTCTCTTTCTCTGTTTTTGTTTTAAATGGAAAAGGTTTGTAGAGAGAGAGAGAGAGAACCCAGTCTTGCAGCCCAGCCGGCCTTTCGGGCCTAACCAACCAGTGCCGGCCCACCTAACCCTTCTAACCCTAGCCTGCAGCCAGCGCCCCATCTCTCTTCCTCCCCTCGTTCTATCGACCGCCGCCACACACACGCCCGCACGCATCGAGCCGAGGGAGAGGAGCTCCTTCGCCCGATCCCCATCTCCCTCCATCGAGCGTCGCTGCCCAATGCCCCAGTCTCCCTCGACCTCTCCTTCTTCCCCCCATGCGCCTCCCTATCCTACAAGGCCGCCCCTCGCCCAGTCTCTTCCTGCGCGCCAAGCCCGACCCTCATGGCTCGTCTCCAGTCACGCCGCCGGTTCCTTGGCCGTCGTCGGAGGTCGTCCATGGCAGCCGCTGCCTCGGCTTCTTCTCCGTGCTGCTATCTCTAGCACCGCCTTGCAGCTCCCTCCCGCGTGCAAGCCCCTCCTCTGCCATGGCCTCAAGCTCGCCAGGCCGCTGCTCCCTCATCCCGCCACCGGCCAGGTTGGATGGCCACCTGCCGGATCCGCAAGTCCCATGGCCGCCCTCTTCATCTCCGGCGGATCTCGCACCGTAGCAAGCCCCTGCCCCGCCTCTGCCTCGTTCGAACAGGGAGGAGGATGCACCTCTGCAAGTCCCGCTCGGAACTAGCCTCCTGCACCGCGCCAAGTCCCCTACTCCAGCACCCTGCGCCTCCCCGTGCCAGAGCAGCTCCATCTCCGCCTCATCAATCGCTGGTTGCACCAGGCGCCAGGTCCCATGTTTGTCCTCTGCCGCAGCTCCAAGTACTCATCACCGACAAGATCCCCGCGAGACTCGATGTCCACCAAGTCCAAAAAACAAGACTGTAACCGGGACCTTTGTTCTGCTCCGTTTTGGATCGCCAAGTACACCGCGCAGATGCCTAGTACCAATACCCCGACAACGTGTACATCTACACTGCCAAGACCAGACCGACAAGTACCCCGACAACTTGTGTACCACTATCATTGCCGAAGACCCGTGTAACAGAACCGTCAAGTTCGACTACCTTCGTGTGTACCACTACTTCCACGATGATATGAGTACAACTACCGTCGACATGTACGACTACTATGTGAACATGTACCCGACGACCCCGGAGACCTATGTTGTGCCAAGTACGCCCTCATTGACCCGAACATCTATTAAAACTCGTGCAACGATAAACATGTACCACTACCGTCGTCGTGGACCCGACAAGTTCGCGAATACAACTACTTCCTCTATGACCCGCGAGAACCGCTACTTTCACTACCGTCGCGAGAATAAGTACTTCCTCTACAAACTTGAACCGCTCTGAGAATGTTCCCTTGGAAGGTATAATCGCCGGAACGACGCCCGTGGACAGTATGCATGTGATGTCTTGTATGAGATGCACCCTATGTTTGCACCGTGTCCGAGTTGTCGCTTGCTCGGTCTTCCTCGTTTGCCACCGACACATGGGACATCCGGTAACCGGAATCACCCCACCATCCTTGCATGACATGCTCCCGTCATGCTTTCTTTTGCACCGGCATCTCAATTGAGTTACCGGAACCGATATGTTGTTGTGGCATCATTTTCAGATTCGTTGACATGGCCCTTTTTCCTTCCGCCATGTCGACAAATGCTTCATATCATGTTCATATCAACTTTTTCATAGAATTGCATAAAAATTGCAGGGGTCATCCGCATCGTGATAACAACATTTAAAATTCTATGATTGTTGTTTGCATCAATTTGCTAAATATGCATATGGGGATTTTCCGGAATTATTGTTTGATGTTCCGGCCTCATTTAAACTTGCCTAGACAGTTAATTTAATTATGTTTCACCTCTTGCCATGTTAACCAACCTTTAATATTGTTGGGTACCTAAACGAGAGTGAACTAAATAATTGATGTGGTGTTTCGTCAATATATATCTCGTTGCATATTGAGCTCCATTTAAGTTGTAGTATTGTTTGTTGCACCTTGCCATGTCATGCCTCTTTAAACCGGACATGCATCATTCTTGGTTGTGCATCATGCCATGGTTATGTGATGCTTGTTTACTATGTTGCTTGCTTCTTTCCGGGTTGCTTCTCTCGTTAGCTTCGGTTTCGTTCTGGAGTTGTGAGGATTCGTTCGACTACGTCTGTTTGTATTCTTCATGGACTCGTTCTTCTTCCTTGCGGATCTCAGGCAAGATGACCATACCCTCGAAATCACTTCTATCTTTGCTTGCTATTTGTTCGTTCTATCGCTATGTCGCGCTACCTACCACTTGTTATATCATGCCTCTCATATTACCATGTCAAGCCTCTAACCCACCTTCCTAGCAAACCGTTGTTTGGCTATGTTGCCGCTTTTGCTCAGCCCCTCTTATAGCGTTGCTAGTTGCTAGTTGCAGGTGAAGTTGAAGTTTGTTCCATGTTGGAACATGGTTATGTTGGGATATCACAATATCTCTTATTTAATTAATGCATCTATATACTTGGTAAAGGGTGGAAGGCTCGGCCTTATGCCTGGTGTTTTGTTCCACTCTTGCCGCCCTAGTTTCTGTCATACCGGTGTTATGTTCCTTGATTTTGTGTTCCTTACGCGGTTGGGTGTTATGGGAACCCATTGACAGTTTGCTTTGAATAAAAATCCTCCAGCAAGGCCCAACCTTGGTTTTACATTTTCCTAACAACCTAAGCCTTTTTCCCTTGGGTTTCTGGAGCCCGAGGGTCATCTTTATTTTAACCCCCCGGGCCAATGCTCCTATGAGTGTTGGTCCAACCTGTCAGTCGCCGGTGGCCACCAGGGGCAACTCTGGGCTGGCCTACGGAAGCTTGGACAATCCAATGTGCCCTGAGAACGAGATATGTGCAGCTCCTATAGGGATTTGTCGGCACATCCGGGCGGCTTTGCTGATCTTGTTTTACCATTGTCGAAATGTCTTGTAACCGGGATTCCGAGTCTGATCGGGTCTTCCTGGGAGAAGGAATATCCTTCGTTGACGGTGAGAGCTTGTGATGGGCTAAGTTGGGACACCCCTGCAGGGTATAAACTTTCGAGAGCCGTGCCCGCGGTTATGTGGCAGATGGGAATTTGTTAATATCCGGTTGTAGAGAACTTGATACTTGACTTAATTAAAATAAATCAACCGCGTGTGTAGCCGTGATGGTCTATTTCCGTCGGAGTCCGGGAAGTGAACACGGTTCTTGTGTTATGGTTGTGCGTAAGTAGTTTTAGGATCACTTCTAGCTTCACGACCGTTGCGTTGCTTCTCTTCTCGCTCTTATTTGCGTATGTTAGCCTTTTGCTTATGCTTGCTGCAGCTCCACCTCATTACCCTATCCTACCCATAAGCTTAAATAGTCTTGATCTCGTGGGTGTGAGATTGCTGAGTCCTCATGGCTCACAGATACTTCCAAACAGTTGCAGGTTCCGATGATACCAGTGCAGGTGACGCTACTGAGCTCAAGTGGGAGCTCGATGAAGATCTTGGTCGTTCTTATGTGTCTTTTTCGTTTGATCAGTAGTGGAGCCCAGTTGGGACGATCAGGGATCTAGCATTTGGGGTTGTCTTCTTTTATTTTGGTTCCATAGTCGGACCTTGATAGTATTCTGGATGATGTATGTTTAACTTGTATTTGTGTGAAGTGGTGATTGTAAGCCAACTCTGTATCCCATTCTTATTCAGTACATGGGATTGTGTGAAGATTACCCCACTTGCAACTAAACCACCATGCGGTTATGCCTCTAAGTCGTGCCTCGACACGTGGGAGATATAGCCACACAGTGGGTGTTACAACCTTGTTGGTGGCTTTAGCCATGAGGCACTTGGCAGTGATGTTCTCATTGGGTGAGTCGAAGAGAGACACCCGTGGAGTTGTCGCAATGGCAACGGAGGCCATGGCAACCGGCTCACCGTCTTCATCATCATCATCCTCATTGTACCCTTCTTGTGCCACCAACCCCTTGGGAGGACTCTTCTTGGTGAAGTTGCTCTTGTTAGGGAAGGACTTGACCTTGCCTTTTCGGATGAGCTTGCCACCATTGTCTTCCCTCTTCTCATATGGGCACTCCGCAACAAAGTGGCTCACATTTCCACAATTATAGCAAGTCCTCACTCGTTGCTTGCCCTTCACACCACTTGTGTTGTTCTTGTTGAAGTTGGGCCTCGTGTTCTTCTTGCTCCAAAATTGCCTTCAAGCCAGAGGCATGTGCTCATGATAAGCATATTTTGTATCTTCGGGATTGCTCTCCTCTTCTTCATCTTCATCCTCTTCTTCCACGCTAACCTTGGCCTTCAAGGCAAGGTTGGGATTCTTTGCTCTTTGAGAACGCAACACCGCGTTGTCGGCTGTCTTGTCGAAGATCCTCATTGCTGCAGACTCATCCAACACTTCACTTGAGGACAAGGTGTGTAAGTCCGACCTTTGACAGATGACGGAGGACATGGCCTTGTGCTAAGGCATCATGGCCTTGAGGAACTTGCACTTGATCCAATTGTCATCCGTATCCTTGCTCCCATCATCTCGGAGTGAGACCACGAGAGTGGTTAATCTCCGGTAAAGCTCACGAGGTTCTTCATCTTCATTCATTGCAAACTCATCAGCTTCATCTTGCACCACTTCATAGTTGGAGCGTTGAGTGCGTGCGCTTCACTTGTAAAGGGAAACAACATGCTGCCATGCTTCCTTTGCCACAGTGAAGGGTCGGAGATGTGCAATATCTTCGGATGGAATTGCATCTTGGATGATTAAGAGAGCATTCTCGTTGAATTGATGATCCGCGGCTTCTCTAGGGGTGAAGTTGCTTGGGTCATGCGGATAGAAACCTTGTTCAATGATTCTCCAAAGATTAGTATTAACATGATTTAAATGACATTTAAAGCAATAGAGCCAAGCATCAAAATCCTCATTTTTCACAATCTTAGAAGGAGAACTGGCATGATTTAAATGAGTGGAGGGAATCAGTCCTCCATAAGTAAGTGGAGGTTCCACATTGGCAAAGATGCCACTACCATTTCTACCACTAGATAAAGGAACTTTGTCACTAGTAGCTTCCCCCTTGCCGGAGTTAGCATCTGTCACCTTGTTAGCGGGATCACCCACTTCCATTGGTGCGGTTGAAAGTTTAAGGCCTTCTAAGAATTTGTTAAACATGCTTTCAGCATTGGTCGTCATGGAGGTTTTCAATGTGTCCAAGGCCACATTGAACTCCTCATGAGAGACCGTGGTTCCCCCATCAGCCGTAGACGAGAACGGATTCACACCAGAGTGCTCCTCCCCATCGTCTACGGTGTCAACCATACTCTTCGGATGGCAAAGTCCTTAATAAAGATACGAGGCTCTGATACCAATTGAAAGAATCAATATAGTTGACTAGAGGGGGGGGGTGAATAGGCAACTAACAATTTTTAGCTTTACTTCACCAATTTAAACTTTGCATCAAAGTAGGTTGTCTAGATATGCGACTAGGTGGGCAACCTATATGATGCAAAAACAACAAGCACACGAGCAAGCAAGGAATACAACACAATAAGAGCTTGCGCAAGTAAACATGAGAGATAACCAATAGTGGAGCCGGTAGAGACGAGGATGTGTTACCGAAGTTCTTTCCCTTCGAGGGGAAGCACGTCTCCGTTGGAGCGGTGTGGAGACACAATGCTCCCCAAGAAGCCACTAGGGCCACCGTATTCTCCTCACACCCTCACACAATGTGACATGCCGTGATTCCACTATTGGTGCCTTTGAAGGCGGCGACCAAACCTTTATAAACAAGGTTGGGGCTATCTCCACAACTCAATTGGAGGCTCCCAACGATACCACAGAGCTTCACCACAATGGAATATGGCTCCGAGGTGACCTCAACCGTCTAGGGTGCTCAAACACCCAAGAGTAACAAGATCCACAAGGGATTAGTGGGGGAATCAAATTTCTCTTGGTGGAAGTGTAGATCTGGGCCTTCGCAACCAATCCCAAAGAATCAACAAGTTTGATTGGATAGGGAGAGAGATCGGGCGAAAATGAGCTTTGGAGCAACAATGGAGCTTGGGGGAAAAGAGGCGAGTCAACTTAGAGAAGAAGACCTCCTTTTATAGGGGAAAACAATCCAACCGTTACCCCCATTCAGCCCCGCACAGAGCGGTACTATCGCTGGGGGCAGCGGTACTACTGTTGGGGTCAGCGGTACTACCGCTCCCCTCACGGTACTGCCGTGCAGACTGAGGAAGGCCAGAGGTGGAGCAGGATCTGGACCCAGGGCGGTACTAGCCGCGGTGGTAGGGACGGTACTACCGCTTACGAGCGGTACTACCGCCTCTATTGCCGCTGCCAGTGCCGCAAAACCCGACACGAGAGGCGACCCCCTCGAGTCGAGGCGGTAGGATCTTATAATAGCAGCAGTACTACGACTGAGAGCCCCAGGCGGTACTACCGCTGTGGAGCGGTATTGCCGCTTGTGGCTCTTGAGCCGTACTACCACTGGGGTCTGCGTTACTACCGCTGGGACCAAATTATACACCGGAAGCAACGAGGGATCTTCCATCGAAGCGGGAAGGCTTAGTGGGTGCAAAGGGGATGTGTATGTGTTGATTCCACCCTAGCCTTTCCAATGCGGATCCCCTCTTGATAGTATGGTGACTCCTATGAAACAAGTCCACCAAAACTGAAACGAAAGAGCTACACCATCTTCGCTTAAAACTCTGAGGGGAAGGAATCATCTCGTGCCAAAGGATGAATCTCTGAAATACTCAATGCACACGATTAGTCCGCAAAGGCGTTGTCATCAATCACCAAAACAACTTAGAGAGAGACATGCCTTAATATAGAGAGAGAGAGAGATCAAACACATAGCTACTGGTACATACCCTCAGCCCCGAGGGTGACTACTCCCTCCTCGTCATGGAGACCGCCGGGATGATGAAGATGTCCTCCGGTGATGGTTTCCCCCTCTGGCGGGGTGCCGGAACGGGCTCCCAATTGGTTTTTTGTGGCTATAGAGGCTTGCAGCGGCGGAACTTCCGGTCTAGGGTTCTTTTCAGAGGTTTCTATTTTTATAAGAATTTTTGGCGTCGGAAACAAGTCAAGTGGGGTGCCCGAGGGGCCCACAAGCCCTTAGGGCTCCCCCCTAGCTTGTGGACTCCTCGAGACTCTTCTGGTCCAGCTCCCGTGCTTCGGGGGTCTCTTTTGGTCCATAAAAAATCATCGTAAATTTTCAGCCCATTCCGAGAACTTCTATTTCTGCACAAAATACGACACCACAGTAGTTCTGTCGAAAACAGCGTCAGTCCAGGTTAGTTCTAATCAAATCATACCGAAACCATATAAAATTGTTTTAAACATGGCATGAATACTTCATAAATTATAGATATGCTGGAGACGTATCATAACCCTTTCCGGTCCTAAATTCCAGATGCCGGCAATTTTCCTCACCATGTAAAACTTGCAAAATAAGAGAGAAAAGGCATAAGAATTGTATCATAAAGTGAAATAATGACCCGAAACATAATAAATAACAGTTGGGAAACATGATGCAAAATGGATGTATCATTGATGAGTCCTCTGAGTTGCAAGATGAAGAAGCTTGGTCACTGCCACAAAGAGCCTTATGTTGGCCTACGCTTTGACACATTGCTGGGTGCGGAAAAACACTACAATCGCTACACTTTGAGGGTGGGTTTTTCAATCAAGTCAAATACATCCCACAGGCCAGCCTACACAGGGTTGCTGCAAAAACAACAACTCTTCTGTAATAAGTTTCACAAGCCTGTGGAGAATGTTGGAGTCTCGGATGTTGTCTTGTCCAACAAAGACACTATATGTCCGAGCTCCCCTGAATAAGTTATTGGAGAAGATGACAATGAACCTACTGTTGGGAAACATTGCATGGAAAACAAAAAAATTCTACGCACATGCAAGATCTATCCATGGAGATGCATAGAAACGAGAGGGGAGAGTGTGTCTATGTACCATCATAGACCGTAAGCGCGAGCGTTTGTTAATGCGGTTGATGTAGTCAAACTTCTTCGCGCTCCAACCAATCGAGTATCGAAAGTACGGCACCTCCGAGTTCAACACATGTTCAGCTCGGTGACGTCCTCCACCTTCTTGATCTAGTAAGACGGCGAGGTAGTGGATGAGTTCCGGCAGCACGACGGCTGGTGACGGTGATGGTGATGCTATCTTCGCAGGGCTTCGCCTAAGCACTACGAAAATATGACCGAAGGTGTAAACAGTGGAGGGGGCGCCGCACAAGGCTAAGACAATGTTGTGTTATGCTAGGTGCCCCCTCCCACATATATATAGGTGGGGGGAGGAGGGAGCAGCCCCCAAGTAGGCTGAATCCTACTTGGGGTTCCTTTCCAACAAGTGGAGCCCCCTTCCTTATATAAGTGCGGGAGGAAGGAAGGAGGAGGTGGCGCCCCCCCTTTTCCTTTCTCTCTCGAGGAGGGAAAGGCAGGAGGGGCCGCCCCTCCCCTTTCATTCCCCTAGAGCCGACCAACTAAGGAGAGGGACGCGCCAGCCCCCTAGTGGGCTGGTCCGTCCTCTCCTTTGGCCCATTTGGCCCATACACTTACCGGGGGTGTCTGGAACCCCTTCCGGTGACCCGATGATTACCCGGTGCACTCTGAAACTCTTCCGGTGTCCGAATACCAACATCCTATATATCAATCTTTACATCTCGACCATTTAGAGACTCCTCATCATGTCTGTGATCTCACCTGGGACACCGAACAATATTCGATCACCAAATCATATAACTCATATAACACTATATCGTCAACGAACGTTAAAGCGTGCGGACCCTACGGGTTCGAGAACTATGTAGACATGACCGAGACACTGATGCGGCTTGAATTATGTTGGCATTTCCCCAAAGAGGAAGGGATGATGCATCACAACTAAGCTAGGTATTTCCCTCAATGAAGAGACCAAGGTTATCGAACAAGTAGGAGAACCACGCAACACTATGTAAATGGTACCTGCACACAAAGAACAAATACTTGCAACCCGACGTGTAAGAGGGGTTGTCAATTCCTCCCGGGTAAAAAGATAGATAAATTAGTAGTAGATTGGATAAATAGATCTCGCGGAAACATGAAATAAAATAAATAATAATAAAAAAATTGAAGCAAGGTATTTTGGGGGTTTTGGATTAATATATCTGAAAGTAAAAGCAAACAAAAATAGATCTCGAAGGCAAATATGATAAAGAAGAGACCCGGGGGGCGTAGATTTCACTAGTGGCTTCTCTCGAGAAAAATAGCATACATCGAGTAAACAAATTACTGTTGGGCAATTGATAAAACTTCAAATAATTATGACGATATCCAGGCAATGATCATTATATAGGCATCACATCCAAGATTAGTAGACCGACTCCTGTCTGCATCTACTTCTATTACTGCACACATTGACCGCTATCCAGCATGCATCTAGTGTATTAAGTTCATGGAAAAATGGAGTAATACAATAAGAACGATGACATGATGTAGGCAAGATCTATTCATGTAGGAATAGACCCCATGTTGTTATCCTTAATAGCAACGATACATACGTGTCATGTCCCCTTCTGTCATTGGGATTGAGCACCGTAAGATCGAACCCATCACAAAGCACCTCTTCCCATGGCAAGAAAGATCTATCTGGTCGGCCTAACTAAACCAAGATTCGAAGAAGAAATATGAGGCTATAAGCAATCATGCATATAAGAGATCAAAACTTAAATAACTTTCATGGATAAAATAGATCTGATCATAAACTCAAAGTTCATCAGATCCCAACGAACACACTGCAAAAAGAGTTACATCAAGTAGATCTCCAAGAGACCATTGTCTTGAGAATCAAGAGAGAGAGAGAGAGAGTGGAAGCCATATAGCTACTAACTTCTACTTCTTGAGCTTGCGTTGGTTTTTCCCTTGAAGAGGAAAGGGTGATGCAACAAAGTAGAGATAAGTATTTCCCTTAGTTAGAGAACCAAGGTATCAATCCAGTAGGAGGTACAATCAAGTCTCCAATCTATGCACCTGCACAAACAATCAAACACTTTCACCCAATGCGATAAAGGGGTTGTCAATCCCTTCACGGTCAATTGCAAAGGTGAGATCTGATAGAGATAGGTATAAAAGATTACTAAAACGTAAAACAAAATAAAAGTAAATAAATTGCAGCAAGATATTTTTGGTATTTTTGGTTTATAGATATGAAAATATACAATGGAAAATAGACCTGGGGGCCATAGGTTTCACTAGAGGCTTCTCTCTTGAAGGCAAATAATACGGTGGGTGAACAAATTACTGTTGAGCCTAGGGTTGAAATTACCTCTATACGCGTTATTACCAAAATTGTTCCTACCAAAAAAATTCAAATCCATAGATTCATTATTATTCTCAATCAAAGTGGACAAAGGCATATCATTAGTATCAATAGGAGCACTCCTACTAGCAAACAATTTCATAAGTTCATCCATCTTTCCACTCAAAACATTAATTTCTTCAATCGCATGCACCTTTTTACTAGTAGAAGATCTTTCGGTGTGCCACTGAGAATAATTAGCCATAATATTATCTAGGAGTTTAGTAGCTTCTCCTAATGTGATTTCCATAAAAGTACCCCCCGCAGCCGAATCTAAAAGATTTCTAGAAGCAAAATTCAATCTGGCATAAAAAATTTGTATGATCATCCATAAACTTAAACCATGAGTAGGGCAATTTCTTATCATCAATTTCATCCTCTCCCAAGATTGTGAAGCATGTTCATGATCAAGTTGCTTAAAATTCATTATATCGTTCCTAAGGGAGATGATCTTAGTAAGAGGAAAATACTTGCAAATAAAAGCATCTTTACACTTGTTCCATGAACCAATACTATTTTCAGGCAAAGATGAAAACCAAGTTTTAGCTCGACCTCGAAGTGAGAACGGAAATAGCTTCAATTTAACAATATCATTATCCACATCTTTCTTCTTTTGCATATCACACAATTCAACGAAAGTATTTAGATGGGATGCGGCAGCTTCACTAGGAAGGCCGGAAAATTGTTCTTTCATAACATGATTTAGCAAAGCGGCATTAATATCGTAAGATTCCGCACTAGTGGTGAGAGCAATCGGAGTACAAATAAAATTATAGTTATTAGTATTGGAAAAGTCACACAACTTGGTATTCTCTCAAGTCATCGTGATAAAACAAGCAATCTAACACATGAGCAACCCAAAAGCAAACAAAAAGACGAATGGAAGAAGGGCGAATAAAAAGGCAAATCTTTTTGTATTTTTCTGAAAAACGTTTTAGAAGCGGGGGAGAGGAAAATGAGAGGCAAACGGAAAATAATGTAATGCAAGAGATGAGAGTTTATGCTGGGTACTTGGTAGGCTTGATGTAGACCTCCCCGGCAACGGCGCAAGAAATTCTTCTTGCTACTTCTTGAGTTTGCGTTGGTTTTTCCCTTGAAGAGGAAATGGTGATGCAGAAAAGTAGAGATAAGTATTTCCCTCAGTTAGAGAACCAAGGTATCAATCTAGTAGGAGGTACAAGTAAGTCTCCAATCAATGCACCTGCACAAACAATCAAACACTTACACATAACGCGATAAAGGGGTTGTCAATCCCTTCATGGTCAATTGCAAAGGTGAGATCTGATAGAGATAGGTATAAAATATTACTAAAACGTAAAACAAAATAAAAGTAAATAAACTGCAGCAAGATATTTTTGGTTTATATATCAGAAAATATATGATGGAAAATAGACCCGGGGGCCATAGGTTCCACTAGAGGCTTTCTTGAAGGCAAATAATACGATGGGTGAACAAATTACTGTCAAGCAATTGATAGAAAAGCGCAAAGTTATGATGATATCCAAGGCAATGATTATGCATATAGGCATCATGTCCCTGTCAAGTAGACCGACTCCAGCCTGCATATACTACTATTAATCCACACATCGACCGCTATCCAGCATGCATCTAGAGTATTAAGTTCATAAAGAACGGAGTAACGCCTTAAGTAAGATGATATGATGTAGAGGGATAAACTCAAGCAATATGATGAAAACCCCATATTTTTATCCTTGATGGCAACAATACAATACGTGCCTCGCTACCCCTACTATGTCACTAGGTGAGGGCACCGCAAGATTGAACCCAAAACGAAGCACCTCTTCCATTGCAAGAAATACCAATCTAGTTGGCCAAACCAAACCGATAATTCGAAGAGAAATACAAAGATATGAAATTATGCATACAAGAATTCAGAGAATATTCAAATAATATTCATAGATAATCTGATCATAAATCCACATGTCATCGGATCTCGACAAACATACCGCAAAAGAATATTACATCGGATAGAACTCCAAGAACATCAAGGAGAACATGGTATTGAAGAACATAGAGAGAGAAGAAGCCATCTAGATACTAGCTATGGACCCGTAGGTATGAGGTAAACTACTCACGCTTCATTGGAAGGGCAATAGGGTTGATGTAGATGCCCTCCGTGATCGAACCCCCCTCTGACAGATTGCCGGAAAAGGCCCCAAGATGGGATCCCATGGGAACAGAAGGTTCTGGTGGCGGAAAAGTAATTTCGTGGATACTTATGAGGGTTTGGGGATATTTGGGAATTTATAGGACTCAGAGGGAGGTCGGTGGACTCCCGAGGGGCCCACAAGCCAGCCCCCCCCCTAGGGCGCGCCCCTACGACTTTTTGTTGCCTCGTGGGTCTTCCAACTTCATCTCCAAGTCTCATAGGTGTCTTCTGGTCCAAGAAAAATCATCGTAAAGTTTTATTCCATTTGGACTCCATTTGATATTCCTTTTCTACGAAACTCAAAAAGAAGGAAAAAAAATAGAAACTAGCACCGGGCTTTGGGTGAATAAGTTAGTCCCAAAGATAATATTAAATAGCATATTAATGCATATAAAACATCCAAAATAGATTTTTTTGCGAGACCAAAATAGATAATATAATAGCATGGAAGAACAAAAAATTATAGATACGTTGGAGACGTATCACTAACTTCGGACCCGCATGTCTACACTGAACTACTCACGCATCACCGGAGAGGCACCAATGAGGATGATGAACCCCTTCATGATGGTGTCTAGATTGGATCTGTGGTTTCTGGAACTTGCGGTGGCTGGAAATTGTGTTTCGTTGACTCCCCTAGGGTTTTTGGATTTTGGGGGTATTTATAGAGCAAAGAGGCGGTGCGGGAGGCGGCCGAGGTGGGCACAACCCACTGATTCTTCTCCATCGTATCTACTTTTCCAAACACTTTTGCCCTTGTTTTGGACTCTAACTTGCCTGATTTGAATGGAACTAACCCGGACTGACGATGTTTTCAGCAGAATTGCCATGGTGTTATTTTTGTGCAGAAATAAAAGTTCTCGGAATGACCTGAAAATCAACAGAGAATTATTTTGGAATATATAAAAAATACTGGAAGAAATATCCATGTCAGGGGGGCCACACCCTGTCCACGAGGGTGGGGGGCATGCCCCCTGCCTCGTGGGCCCCCTAATGCTCCACCGACCTCAATCATGACTCCATATATTCACTTTTGGGGAGAAAAAATCAGAGAGAAGGATTCATCGCGTTTTACGATACGGAGCTGCCGCCAAGCCCTAAACTCTCTTGGGAGGGCTGATCTGGAGTCCGTTCGGGGCTCCGGAGATGGGAATCCGTCACCATCGTCATCATCAACCTTCCTCCATCACCAATTTCATGATGCTCACCGCCATGCGTGAGTAATTCCATCGTAGGCTTGCTGGACGGTGATGGGTTGGATGAGATTTATCATGTAACCGAGTTAGTTTTGTTAGGGTTTGATCCCTAGTATCCACTATGTTCTCAGATTGATGTTGCTATGAGTTTGCTATGCTTAATGCTTGTCACTAGGGCCTGAGTGCCATGATTTCAGATCTGAACCTATTATTTTTTCATCAATATATGAGAGTTCTTGATCCTATCTTGCAAGTCTATAGTCACCTATTATGTGTTATGATCCGTTAACCCTGAAGTGACAATAATCGGGATACTTACCGGTGATTACCGTAGTTTCAGGAGTTCATGTATTCACCATGTTGTAGGATCGAAAGTATGTCTAGACGGGGGATGATTAGACTAGTTGACCAAATAAAAATCTAGCCTTTTCCCAATTTTAGTTCTTGGCATATTCTAGCAACTTTGGACAAGTGAAGCAATCTTAACACAATTCAAGCAAGCATGCATAGAATATATGAGCAGCAGAAGGTAAAGCATGTAACTTGCAAGAATGTAAAGGGAAGGGTTTGGAGGATTCAAATGCAATTGGAGACACGGATGTTTTTGTCGTGGTTCCGATAGGTGGTGCTATCGTACATCCACGTTGATGGAGACTTCAACCCACGAAGGCTAACGGTTGCGTGAGTCCACGGAGGGCTCCACCCACGAAGGGTCCACGAAGAAGCAACCTTGTCTATCCCACCATGGCCATCGCCCACGAAGGACTTGCCTCACTAGAGGTAGATCTTCACGAAGTAGGCGATCTCCTTGCCCTTACAAAGTCCTTGGTTCAACTCCACAATCTTGTCGGAGGCTCCCAAGTGACACCTAGCCAATCTAGGAGACACCACTCTCCAAGAAGTAACAAATGGTGTGTTGATGATTGAACTCCTTGCTCTTGTGCTTCAAATGACAGTCTCCCCAACACTCAACTCTCTCTCATAGGATTTGGATTTCGTGGAAAGAAGATTTGAGTGGAATGCAACTTGGGGAAGGCTGGAGATCAAGATTCATAAGGTAGGTGAGGGAGTCCTGGATTAGGGGGTCTCCGGACAGCCGAACTATATCCTTTGGCCGGACTGTTGGACTATGAAGATACGAGATTGAAGACTTCGTCCCGTGTCCGGATGGGACTCTACTTGGCGTGGAAGGCAAGCTAGGCAATACGGATATGTATATCTCCTCCTTTGTAACCGACCTTGTGTAACCCTAGCCCCCTCCGGTGCCTATATAAATCGGAGTGTTTTAGTCCGTAGGACAACAGACAATCATACCATAGGCTAGCTTCTAGGGTTTAACCTCTTTGATCACGTGGTAGATCAACTCTTGTAATACTCATATCATCAAGAACAATCAAGCAAGACGTAGGGTGTTACCTACATCAAGAGGGCCCGAACATGGGTAAACATCGTGTCCCCCGCCTCCTGTTACCATTCGCCTTAGACGCATAGTTCGGGACCCCCTACCCGAGATCCGCCGGTTTTGACACCGAGATTGGTGCTTTCATTGAGAGTTCCACTGTGTCGTCACCATAAGGCTTGATGGCTCCTTCGATCATCGCTAGTGATGCGGTCTAGGGTGAGGCTTTCCTCCCCGGACAGATCTTCGTATTCGGCGGCTTTGCACTATGGGCCAATTAGCTTGGCCATTTGGAGCAGATCGAGAGCTACGCCCCTAGCCATCAGGTCAGATTTGGAAACTTGAACTACACGGCCGACATCTGCGGAGACTTGATCTTCGACGGTTTCGAGCCCATGTCGGACGCGCCGCATAGTCGCGACGAGCATGACGTAACTCTGTCGTCGGACAATGTTCGGGAGATCGCATCCGCAACTACTCCGTCCATCAATTCGGAGCAAGTCGCGCCATCCGAGAGCGGAGGGATGGACCCCGCCATGGAGGCCGCACTCTCAATGGCGATTGAGCCGGATACTGACTTCACCCCTTATGAGAGCCGTGTCGCCGAACCACTGGATTCATCTCCGGCCATGAACTCCGAGCCGCTCACTTCCGTGCCCGTCGAGTCCGACTGGGCGCCGATCATGGAGTTCACCTCCGCGGATATCTTTCAGCACTCACCTTTCGGAGATGTGCTAAACTCATTATGGTCTCTCTCCCTGTCGGAAGAACCTTGGCCGAACTATGTCCGGCTAGAATGGGATGCGGACGACGAAAAAATTCGCTGCCCACCCACCACCCACTTAGTAGCCACTATCAACGACTTAACCGACATGCTCGACTTTGACTCCGAAGACTTCGACGGTATGGACGACGAAGCCGGAGACGAGCAGGAACCACCACCCTCAGGGCACTGGACCGCCACCTCATCATATGATATATACATGGTGGACACCCGCAAAGAAGGCAATGACGATGAGATAGCGGAGGATGACCCCTCCAAGAAGCAACCCAAGTGTCGACGTCAGCGGCGCCGCTCTAAGTCCCGCCACAACAAGAGCAGTGATACCGGCACAGGAGATAATAACACTCCGGATAGCACCGAAGACAACAATCCCCTCCAGCACGGTGTAGAGCTAGAGCACGAACAAGCTAGCCCTCCAGAGCAGGCAGCAGATGGAGAACTGGAGGAGGACAATTAAATGCCTCTCTCCGAAGATGAGGCGAGCCTCGGCGGTGACGAGTTCATCGTGCCTGAGGACCCCGTCGAGCAAGAGCGCTTCAAGCGCCGGCTTATGGCCACGGCAAATAGCCTGAAGAAAAAACAGCAACAGCTTCAAGCTGATCAAGACTTGCTAGTAGACAGGTGGACGGAAGTCCTTGCGGCCGAGGAGCATAAACTCGAACGCCCGTCCAAGAGTTACCCACAGCGCAGGTTGCTACCTCACCTGGAGGAGGAAACATTGGAACCTCATTCATCAGTATACGATGCGGCTGACCGGCCACTACGCGGCCGAGCCAGAGAGGCGTTTCAGCCTAAAGTTCAGACCGCACCCCGTCGCCACTCAGTCAAAAATACTAAGGCCCGGGGCAACATAGAGGACCTGCGAGACATCTTGGACAGTAAGGCAAAAATCGCAAGGTCAATATACGGGACACGGGCACGTGCGCCCACATGGGACGATGATCGTCGCGTCGGATACACCAAGAGTAAATCCGCCCGGGCCAAATACAGCAGACAAGACTCATACGAACTACGTCGGGATATAGCCCGGCACAGAGGTGACGCACACCCCCTATGCTTCACCGATGAAGTTATGAATCATGAATTCCCGGAAGGTTTCAAACCCGTAAATATCGAATCATACGGTGGCACAACAGATCCTGCTGTATGGATTGAGGATTTCCTCCTTCACATCCACATGGCTCGCGGTAATGATCTACATGCCATCAAGTACCTCCCACTAAAACTCAAAGGACCAGCTCGACATTGGCTGAATAGCTTGCCAGCATATTCCGTCAGCAGTTGGGAGGATCTGGAAGACGCATTTCTTGACAACTTCCAGGGCACTTATGTGCAGCCACCGGATGCTGATGACTTGAGCCACATAACCCAGCAGCCAGGGGAATCGGCCAGACAATTCTGGACACGGTTCCTGACTAAGAAAAATCGAATTGTAGACTGTCCGAATGCAGAGGCCCTAGCGGCATTTAAGCATAACATCCGCGACAAGTGGCTCGCCCGCCATCTCGGCTAGGAGAAGCTGAAATCTATGGCAGCCCTCACGACACTCATGACCCGCTTTTGCGCGGGCGAGGACAGCTGGCTGGCTCACAACAACAACACATCGAGGAATTCGGATACCTCGGATACCAAAGATGCTAACGGTAGGCAGCATCATAATAGACCAAAGCGCCGCAATAACGACGATAGCACCGAAGATACGGCAGTCAATGCTGGATTCAAAGGCCCTAGATCCGTTCAGCGGAAAAAGCCATTTAAAAGAAATACTCCGGCTCCGTCTAGTCTAGATCGCATACTGGATCACTTGTGTCAAATCCACGGCACCCCCGACAAGCCAGCCAATCACACCAACAGAGAATGCTGGGTGTTCAAGCAGGCCGGCAAGTTAAATGCCGAGAACAAGGACAAGGGGCTACATAGCGATGACGAGGAGGATCCCCGGCCGCCGAACACAGGAGGACAGAAGGGGTTTCCCCCACAAGTGAAGACAGTGAACATGATATACGCAACCCACATTCCCAAGAGGGAGCGGAAGCGTGCACTAAGGGATGTCTATGCGATGGAGCCCGTCACCCCAAAATTCAACCCATGGTCTGCTTGTCCCATCACCTTCGATCGCAGGGACCACCCCACTAGCATCCGTCATGGCGGATCCGCCGCACTGGTCCTAGACCCCATCATTGACGGATTTCACCTCACTCGAGTCCTTATGGACGGCGGCAGCAGCCTGAACCTGCTTTATCAGGATACAATGCGAAAAATGGGTACGATCCCTCGAAGATCAAGCCCAACAAAACCACCTTTAAAGGCGTCATCCCAGGTGTAGAGGCCCATTGCACAGGCTCAATCACACTGGAAGTGGTCTTCGGATCGCCGGATAACTTCCGAAGCGAAGAGTTAATCTTCGACATCGCCCCGTTTCGCAGTGGCTATCAAGCACTGCTCGGACGGACATCATTTGCAAAATTCAATGCAGTGCCGCATTACGCATACCTCAAGCTCAAGATGCCAGGACCTCGCGGGGTCATAACAGTGAATGGAAACACAGAATGCTCGCTCCGTATGGAAGAGCACACTGTGGCCCTTGCAGCAGAGGCACAAAGTAGCTTGTTCAGGCAGACCACTCATTCGGCGTCACGGCCCCCGGACACCTTCAAGCGAGTCCGGAACAAGCTGCAACAGGATCGCCTGGCACGATCAGAGCTCGCCTAGCAATCCGGCCCTCATCCCAGTCCCAGTGAAGCAACGAAACCCGTGCCGCGCGTACATAACTACGCATTGAAAATACCATGGACATAGGCGGGGGCACAATCAGGACACGCCCCGCATTGTGGCTTAACCACACTAGGGGCTGCATACCTTTGACATTCCTTTTCTCTTTCAAGGCCTAACTCTCTGGAAGCCCTTTCCGGCAGTAAGATTGTCGGACACATTCCGAAAGCAAAAACCAAGGCGGCAAGAAGCTAAGATGAACACGGGAACCGCCAGGTGGTCTCTAGTAATACTTGATATACCCGCTTTTCACTATTTTTGCGTAGCTTGCCCTGGGATAGGACATTTCGAATTGTCCTACTTTATGCTTATTGCACTACTTGTACCAGTACTCTTCGACGTATTATTCAAATAACAATGCATATCATTAATCTGTCATTGCATTATTTAAGTTTTTGTCTTTCTCTTATATGTCCATTTACGACAATCCGCACCCGCACGTTCAGGTACGGTCAGTACGCCAGGGGCTCTCGTTTACCCCATAATACGGCGCAAAAAGTCCGAACACTTTCGATAGTGCGGCACCCGAACTCATAGCATTATATGCATCAGCTCCGAATCATGTCTTTGGTCAAATGTTGGGTTGCCCGGCTCCCATGCTTTGGTACCTTACGTTCCGCTATATCAGCTAAGGTAGCGGTGGGATAACTACTATGATTGTGTCCTGGTTCTTCCGGATGAGCACCTCAGTAGAGAAAGCCAAAAACTGACTGTCATGATAAGGCGAGAGACTGGTCGCTGTTCGAGAAGTCTCAAGTCCTTAAAGACTTTTTCCGCTTCAGGCGAGGAGTCGGCCTTGTCTGGCTTAGGCGTGTATAGCGCCTCAAATTCGGCCCTCCGAATACCAGGGGCTTCGCCAAAAATTTAAAACCATAGACTTCTATGGCTAAGTGAGAGTGATAAAGCATTATAGTCCGATTACCTGGTTCGTTGCGCTGAACACCTCCCTTGAAGGACCCAAAATTGGGGTAAAGAGTGTTCAGATTTACCCCGAACACCCCAGTACTAGTTACATGGGTGTAGAAGCCGACGACTGGCAAAACCGCTTATTCCCCAGGCACCGTAATTGATGGTGCGGTTGGGTTACCCACGTCCGTATTGATTAGAATCCCATGATAAGGGGAACACGATCTCTGCTTTGACAAGACATGTCAAGAAAACCGCCTCGCGATATGTGCGGAGCTGGTTAAGAAAGGCGGTTCGAATAAAAACCGGGCCATGGTGTGATGTCATGCTGTCAAGATGTGTCAACAGATTAGATTTGTGGAAATATTATTCTCTCTACGGCGGTATGTGGAACTTATTTTGCAGGGTCGTACACTATCCTTGTATTTCAAACTCTTCCATGGTGTATTCGGAGGAGGAACCCGCCTTGCAATGCCGAAGACAACACTGCGCGCCGGACTCATCGTCATTGAAGCCTGGTTCAGGGGCTACTGAGGGAGTCCTAGATTAGGGGGTCTTCGGACAGCCGGACTATATCCTTTAGCCGGACTGTTGGACTATGAAGATATAAGATTGAAGACTTCGTCCCGTGTCCGGATGGGACTCTACTTGGCGTGGAAGGCAAGCTAGGCAATACGGATATGTATATCTCCTCCTTTGTAACCGACCTTGTGTAACCCTAGCCCCCTCCGGTGCCTATATAAACCGAAGGGTTTTAGTCCGTAGGACAACACACAATCATACCATAGGCTAGCTTCTAGGGTTTAGCCTCTTTGATCTTGTGGTAGATCAACTCTTGTAATACTCATATCATCAAGAACAATCAAGCAGGACGTAGGGTGTTACCTCCATCAAGAGGGCCCGAACCTAGGTAAACATCGTGTCCCCTGCCTCCTGTTACCATCCGCCTTAGACGCACAGTTCGGGACCCCCTACCCGAGATCCACCGGTTTTGACACCGACAGTAGGAATGGAATATCTTGGTCTCAACACAAGTGTAGGTGGTTCTCTCTCATAAAATATAGGTTGGAAGCGTAGGTTTATTCTGATGGCTCTCACCACGAATGAGGAGGAGGTGGAGTGGTATATATAGCCTCCACACAAAATCTAACCGTCACACATAACTTTCCAAACTCGGTGGGATCGAATGATTAAACTCGGTCGGACCGATTCAACAAAGCTAGTGACCGTTAGGGTTTTCGATGGGACCGACATGCAACTCGGTAGGACCGATATGATTAGGGTTAGGGCATAACGTAATCTCGGTGAGACTGATTACACAAACTTGGTGAGACCGATTTTGGTAATAAGCTAACGAGAGAGTTGGTCAGGTAAACTCGGTGAGACAGATCGCTCATTTCGGTGAGACCGAAACATTACGAAAGGAAAACAAAGAGTTTACATTGCAATCTCGGTGAGACTGAAATGTTACGAAGGGAAATAGAGAGATTACAACCCCATCTTGGTGAGACCGAGATCTCTATCGGTGAGACCAATTTGCCTAGGGTTTGTGGCAGTGGCTAAGACATTTGAAACTCGATGGCGCCGGATAGGAAAAATCGGTGGGGCCGAGTTTGACTTTTGGTTTAGGTCATATGTGTATGTGAGAAAGTAGTTGAGGGTTTTGGAGCATATCACTAAGCATTTTGAGCAAGAACCTCATTAAGCAACACCTCATCCCTCCTTGATAGTATTGACTTTTCCAATAGACTCAATGTGATCTTGGATCACTAAAATAGAAAATGTAGAGTCTTGAGTTTTGAGCTTGAGCCAATCCTTTGTCCTTCGTATTTTGAGGGGTCCACTTTTCTCATCCGCGCCATGCCAATCATTGAGCTTTCCTGAGATATTAATCTTGAAATAGCATTAGCTCAATGAGCTATATTTTGTTAGGAATTACCAAAACCAACTAGGGATAGTTGCACTTTCAATCTCCCCCTTTTTGGTAATTGATGACAACATATAGATCAAAGCTTCGACAAATGGTAATAAGAGTGAAAAACATTGTCGCTTTGAGAAGTATGTGAAAAGCAAGAGCTCCCCCTAATTTTGCGCATAGTTTAAGATTTGCTTTGGACTGCAAATGCACAAAGAGTTAGGATCATGGGTTACTCTTCCATGTCACATACATCTTGGTGGAGCGCTCAAAATGATAATAATTAAAATACATGCACTCATCACCAAGCAAAGTGAGTGATCACATAAAAAGGATAATGTCATCCAACAAGCATTAAGGTAGCATATGATCAAACACATGATCATCTAAGCAAGTACAAAGTATAAAGTATCTCAACCAAGCAAATAAACGAAGTTTAACCACCCAAAAAAAGAGAGAATAGAAAGCAACGCTCTCTCTCGAAGCCTATGATCTATACATTTTCTCCCCCTTTGGCAACAAGTTACCAAAAAGTTCATAAAAAGTGCATAGTGCTAAATCGACACTCAGGCTTGGTCTTCAGGTGGTGGTGTAGACAGAACTCGAAGAACAAAGGCATCCGTCGATCTAGATGGAGCTGGTGGAGTAGGTGCTGGAGCTGGTGGCACTAAAGCTGTAGCTGGTGCAGATGAAGTAGCTCTGGTGTCTGGAATAGGCACTGTAGTAGACCTCTGACCTCTGGGCACTCTAGCAAAAGCATTAGTTGTTGTCTTGCCCTTTTTCTCCTGCACTTCATCCTGAAGTTTCTCAATGACTGACTGGATCTCAGTGACCTTCACATCTAAGTCATAGAACTACTGCTCCACGATCCTCTCCAAGCTCTCCTGGTTTTGAGTCGGGGTGGCCAGTCCCTTCTCAATCCCCAGAGTGGAGGCAATCAAGTAGCCAAGCTGATCTTGCTTGCTCTTCAGAAGATACTGAGATGCTTCTTCAGTAGTTGGCATCCCTGCGGCCTTTTCAGCCTTTTCCTTCTCCTTCTTGGCTTGTGCGTGCACAGAAGATGGTTCATTTTCATCCATCACCACAGTGTTGTCCTCAAAGTCTGGGTAGATGGGCAGGTGCTCCTTGTCCAGCAGATATGTGCCAGTGCCCATCTTGGAGTTGATCAGCTCCTGGATCGGTGGGGCATACCCACAACTCCTCTTCTGATCTGCAGCTGTCCTCTTTATGGTTTCCACTCTTAGGCTCATGACTTTGAATTTATGTGGAACATCAAAGATGTGAAGCAAGTTAATTTCATGGCCTCTGATTATCTTGTGATCACCTGACTTTGGCAAGAGAGTGTGCCTGAGAATCCAGTTGATAGTTGGCAAGCCTGATAGAAGGTAATGTACAGATCCAAACTTGTGTGTCTCAAGAGCAGCATCTGGGATCTCCTTGTACATGTGTGCCATGGTTTTGTGACCCTTCTTCTTCTTGGCATAGACATCCAAGTCATCTTCACTCTCTTCTGGGGCATTGATCAACTTAGCCCATTCTGCAACTGTTGACTGGTACCTAGTACCTTCAGACATCCATACAATCCTTCCATCTGGGTAGAAGTGAGCTGTGGAGTAGAACTGCATGATGAGCTCATCATTCCATCTTGTGAGCTTCTGAGCCACAAACTCATCAACTCCAGAAGCCCTGAAGCTGTCATATACACCAGGGAAGTGATCCTTGTTTTCTTCAATGAATGTCCAATCGACCCATCTCATGTCACACACTATGGGCTTCTTGTCAAGCAAGATAGTCTCATAGAAGTCCTATTGTTCCTTTGTATGGAACCTGTAGTCCACAGCAGTCCTTCTCCTGGTGGCATATGGATCAGACTCTCTCCATAGCCTTAGAACAGATTCCTTCCTGACTTTCATGTTCTCTGTAACTGGATGAGCATCATCGTGGTCTGGAATTTTTGGCTTCAATTTCCTCAAGACAACAGAATCATCTTCTTCTTCCATTGCAGCTTCAGGCATTGGGGCCTTGTTCTTCTCTGCTGCTGGGATGTTCCTTGTGCTCATCTTGGGTGCAGTTTTGGGTTTTGGAGCAGTTGGTGAGGGAGTCCTGGATTATGGGGTGTTCGGGTAGCCGGACTATACCTTCAGCCGGACTCCAGGACTATGGAGATACAAGATTGAAGACTTCGTCCTGTGTCTGGATGGGACTTTCCTTGGTGTGGAAGGCAAGCTTGGCGATGCGGATATTCAAGATCTCCTACCATTGTAACCGACTCTGTGTAACCCTAACCCTATCCGGTGTCTATATAAACCGGAGGGTTCGAGTCCGTAGGACAACTTCATCATACAACAATCATACCATAGGCTAGCTTCTAGGGTTTAGCCTCCTTGATCTCGTGGTAGATCTACTCTTGTACTACCCATATCATCAATATTAATCAAGCAGGAGTAGGGTTTTACCTCCATCGAGAGGGCCCGAACCTGGGTAAAAACATCGTGTCCCTTGTCTCCTGTTACCATCCGCCTAGACGCACAGTTCGGGACCCCCTACCCGAGATCCGCCGGTTTTGACACCGACATTGGTGCTTTCATTGAGAGTTCCTCTGTGTCGTCACTCTTAGGCCCGATGGCTCCTTTGATCATCAACGACGATGCGGTCCAGGGTGAGACTTTTCTCCCCGGACAGATCTTCGTCTTCGGCGGCTTCGCACTGCGGGCCAATTCTCTTGGCCACCTGGAGCAGATCGAAAGCTACGCCCCTGGCCATCAGGTCAGGTTTGGAAGCTTAAACTACACGGCAGACATCCGCGGGGATTTGATCTTCGACGGATTCGAGCCACAGCCAAGCGCGCCGCACTGTTTTGAGAGGCATGATCTTGCTCTGCCGCCGAACAGTGCCCTGGAGGCCGCACGCGCACCGGTTCCTACCCTTAATCCGGAGCCTATTGCGCCAAACGAGGATGAGCGGCTGGATGTCACCTCAGGGGCTACGATCTCAAAGGCAATTGAGCCGAACGTCAGCCCCGCGTTCTGCGTGACCCGTGACTCCGAGAATCCGGATTCCTCTCCGGACTTCGAACCCCCTGCACCCCTACCAATCGAATCCGATTGGGCACCGATAATGGAGTTCACCGCAGTGGACATCTTTCAGCACTCGCCCTTCGGCGACATCCTGAACTCACTAAAGTCTCTCTCTTTATCAGGAGAGGCATGGACGGACTACGGTCAGCAAGGATGGGATGCGGACGACGAAGAATTCGAAGCCCACCCACCACCCACTTTGTAGCCACTATCGACGATTTAACTGACATGCTTGACTTCGACTCCGAAGACATCGACAGTATGGATGACGATGCAGGAGACGAACAGGAACCAGCACCTGTAGGGCGCTAGAAGGACACCTCGTCATATGATATATACATGGTGGATACTCCAAAAGATGGAGATGGCGATGGAACAGCGGAGGGTGACACCTCCAAGAAACAGCCAAAGCGCCGGCGTCAGCGGTGCCGCTCTAAATCCCGCCAAAGCAAAAACGGTGATTCCGGCACGGGAGACAATACTACCCCGAATAGCACCGAAGAACACCCCCTACAGCAAGATTCGACACAGGAAGATGGAGAAGCCAGCCCTCATGAGAGAGCGGTAGACCGAGAGGTTGAGGATGATAACTATATGCCTCCCTCCGAGGATGAGGCAAGCCTCGACGACGACGAATTCGTCGTACCATCGGACCCCGCCGAACAAGAGCATTTCAAACACAGGCTTTTAGCCACGACAAGCAGCCTCAAGAAAAAGTAGCAACAACTTAGAGCTGATCAAGATTTGCTAGCAGACAGATGGACTGAAGTCCTTGCAGCCGAAGAGTATGAACTCGAACGCCCCTCCAAGAGTTACCCAAAGTGCAGGCCGCTACCCCGATCAGAGGAGGAAGCACCTACATCACCAGCGCACGACATGGCCGACCGGCCACCTCGCGGCCGCGACAGAGAGGCCTCTCGGCCCTCCACCCAAGCCATGCCCCGGCGCCGTTCAACCAAGGCACGGGAAAATGCGCCAGACCTGCGAGACGTACTGGAGGACAAGGCAAGACAAACAAGATCGATCTACGGATCGCGCAGGTGCCCCACGACACGTGACGGTGATCTTCATTCCGGATTCAACAAATCCGGCCGGGCCGAACACAACAGACATAGCTCCTTCGAGCTGCATCGTGATATAGCCCAGTATAGAGGCGTCGCACACCCATTATGCTTCACAGACGAAGTAATGGATCATAAAATCCCAGAGGGTTTCAAACCCGTAAACATCAAATCATATGATGGAACAACAGATCCTGCGGTATGGATTGAGGATTATCTCCTCCATATCCACATGGCCCGCGGCGATGATCTACACGCCATCAAATACCTCCCGCTCAAACTTAAGGGACCGGCCCGGCATTGGCTTAACAGCTTGCCAGCAGACTCAATCGGTTCTTGGGAGGACCTGGAAGCTGCATTCCTCGACAACTTCCAGGGCACTTATGTGCGACCACCGGATGCTGATGACTTAAGCCACATAATTCAGCAGCCAGAGGAATCGGCCAGGAAATTCTGGACACGGTTCCTAACAAAGAAAAACCAGATAGTCGACTGTCCGGATGCAGAGGCCCTAGCAGCCTTCAAGCATAATATCCGCGACGAGTGGCTTGCCCGGCACTTGGGACAGGAAAAGCCGAAGTCCATGGCAGCCCTCACGACACTCATGACCCGCTTTTGCGCGGGAGAAGACAGCTGGCTAGCTCGCAGTAACAACTTAGCAAAGAACCCTGGTAATTTGGATACCACGGACAGAAGTGGCAGGACACATCGGAATAAGCAAAAGCGCCGCATTAGCAGCGGCAGTAACGAAGACACGGCAGTTAATGCCGGATTCAGAGGCTATAAATCCGGTCAGCGGAAAAAGCCATTCAAAAAGAATACTCAGGGCCCGTCTAGTTTGGACCGAATACTCGACCGCTTGTGCCAGATACATGGCACCCCCGAAAGGCCAGCCAATCACACCAACAGGGATTGTTGGGTGTTCAAGCAGGCAGGCAAGCTAAGAGCCGAAAATATAGACAAGGGGCTGCATAGAGATGACGAGGAGGAGCCAGGCCGCCGAACAACAGTGGACAGAAGGGTTTTCCCCCACAAGTGCGGACGGTGAACATGATATACGCAACCCACATTCCCAAGAGGGAGCGGAAGCATGTGCTACAGGACGTATACGCGATGGAGCCAGTCGCCCCAAAGTTCAACCCATGGTCCTCCTGCCCGATCACTTTTGATCGAAGGGACCACCCCACTAGCATCCGTCACGGCGGCTTCGCCGCATTGGTTCTCGACCCAATTATCGATGGATTTCATCTCACAAGAGTCCTCATGGACGGCGGAAGTAGCCTGAACCTGCTTTACCAGGATACAGTGCGGAAAATGGGCATAGATCCCCCGAGGATTAAGCCCACAAAAATGACCTTTAAAGGCGTTATACCAGGTGTAGAGGCCAGCTGTATAGGCTCAGTAACACTTGAAGTGGTCTTCGGGTCTTCGGACAATTTTCGAAGCAAAGAGTTAATCTTCAATATAGTCCCGTTTCGCAGTGGCTAACACGCCCTGCTCGGGCGAACCGCATTTGCAAAGTTCAATGCGGTGCTGCACTACGCATATCTCAAGCTCAAGATGCCAGGCCCTCGAGGAGTAATCACGGTCAACGGAAACACCAAACGCTCCCTCCGTACGGAGGAGCGCACGGCGGCCCTCGCAGCGGAAGTACAAAGCAGCCTTCTTAGGCAATTCTCCAGTCCGGCCGTTAAAAAGCTAGACACTGCCAAGCGCGCCCGGAGTAACCTACAATAAGACCGCCTGGCACGTTCTGAGCAGGCGTAGCAATGCGGCCCCAACCCCAGCCCTCGCGACATAGCGAAACCAGTGCCTCGCGTACATAACTACGCTCTAGAAATACCATGGGCGCAAGGGAAGGGGCACAATAACGGCAAACCCAAAATACGGCTTAAAACGTACTAGGGGCTACCGAATTCTTTTTTTAATTTTCTCTTACTTTCAGGACTCCATACTTCGGACAACTTGTTCGGCAATTCAACTGCCACACAAACGATGCAAGATCCAGGGAAGCAGACAAGCCATGCCGCATTATGGAACTCCCAGGTGGTCTCTGTTACGAGCAGTATACCTGTTTTGGCATACAATTCCGTGGCCTGCTCCTGGCCAGGACATGTTAAATAGCCCAATATCTTTTGCTTATCGCACTACTTGTATCGTTCTGCTTTGATAGTAGCCTTTCTATAAAAATGCATAGCTTTTTGTCTATTTTTTGCATTATCCTCCTTTCATATATATGTTTATTAAATGACATGTTGCACCCGTACACCATGGTACGGCAAAACACGCCAGGGGCTTCAGTACCCCTCAATATGGTGTGAGAAGCCCGTACACTTTCACAAGTGCGGCACCCCGAACTTATAGCACTATATGGATCGGCTCCGAATGATGATTTGGGTCAATAGTTGGGTTTGCCCGGCTCCTATGTTTTGGTGCCTTACGTTCCGCTATATCGGCTAAGGTAGCACTAGGAGAACCACTGCGATTGTGCCCCAGTTGAGCTGGGTTAAGCACCTCACTGGAGAAAGCTAAAACTGACTGTCATGATGAGGCAAGAGACCGGTCGCTGTTCGAGAGGTTTTTCGAGTCCCTAAAGACTTATGCCGCTTCGAGCGAGGACCCGGCTTTGTCCGGCCAAGGCGTGGATAGTGCCCCAAATTCGGTCTTCCGAACTAGGGGCTTCGCCGAAATTTAAAATTATAGAGTTCTATGGCTAAGTGAGAGTGTTCAAGCATTATAGTCAGATTGCCTGGTTCGTTGTGCTGAGCGCCTCCCTCGAAGGACCCAACTATGGGAAAAAGAGCCCTCAGGTTTATCCCGAACACCCCAGCACTAGTGGCATGGGGGCAGAAGCCGACGACTGGCCATCTCTCATTTTTTTGATAAACGGCCGCACAGAAAGTAATATTTTAAATTCAACAAGCATTTCTTAGCGCATATGAACAAGTTTTCAGCGCACAGGATAAACACGAGCGAGTTCATTCAAAAATTACATCCTTGGTACATTCATCCGCCACAAGGAGGGCACCCGCAAGAACATCCTTATAGTAGTTCTCGGGCTTGCGATGCTCCTTCCCAGGCGGTGGCCCGTCCCTCACAAGCTTCTCAGCGTCCAGCTTACCCCAGTGCACCTTTGCACGGGCAAGGGCCCTACGGGCACCTTTGATGCAGACGGAGCGCTTGATGACCTCGAGCCTTGGACAGGCCTCCACCAGCCGCCGCACCAGCCCGAAGTACCTCCCAGGCAGGGCCTCTCCGGGCCACAGCCGAACTATGAAGCCCTTCATGGCCTGTTCGGCCGCCTTGTGGAGCTCGACCAGCTGTTTCAGCTGGTCGCTCAAGGGCACAGGGTGTCCGGCCTCAGCATACTGAGACCAGAACACCTACTCTGTCGAGATGCCCTCTTCAGCTCGGTAGAATGCGGCGGCGTCGGATACGCTGCGGGGAAGATCTGTGAATGCCCCTGGAGAGCTCCGGATTCGGGTAAGTAACAAGTAGTTTACTTTTATATTTCTGCTTTGCATAAAGAATGCCTTACCCGCTGCTATCTTTTTTATCTCCTCCAACTCTTGGAGGGCCTTTTGGGCTTCGGCCTTGGCAGACTTGGCAGTCTCAAGGGCCGCCGCGAGCTCGGACGCTTGCGTCTTTGACTGAAGCTCCAAACTCTCAAGTTTTTTCATGAGAGCCTGAAGCTCTTGCTGTACCTCGCCGACCTGGGCCCCAAGTTTCTCTCGCTTGGTGCGCTCTGCGGCCGCTTTCTTTTCGGCCTCGGACAGCGCCTGCTTGAGGTTCGCCACCTCAGTCGTGGCCCCTACAACAAGCAGTGCAATCCTGTTATTTTTTGCAATCACGTCTTTTTATAGGCACTTTTTCTGTAAGGTATTTTCTTACCTTCTTTCTCCTCGAGCTGCCGCTTGGCAAGGCCGAGCTCTTGCTCGGTCCGCTTGAGGCCCTGTTTCAGGGCACCCACCTCCGCAGTCAGTGCGGCGGTGGCTAGCAGCGAAGCCTGCATATGCATATTGACTCTTTGTTGTTAGACTCCTGCGAAATTTAATAGATCCTCTATTCGGCTTTTCTTTCCGAATGCCAAACAGAGCATCAGGGGCTACTGTCTATGCGGTTATATTCTTACATATTTTTTACTTACCTCGAAGCCTGTTAGAAGGCTAGCGCAAGCTTCACTCAGTCCGCTCTTGGCGGACTGAAACTTATGGATCACCGTACTCATAATAGTACGGTGCTCCTCGTCGATGGAGGCACCATCAAGCACCTCCAGCAGATTGTCCGGCACCTCCGGTTGGACGGAGGCCGCTGGCTCAGAAGGCTTGCTCCTCTTGGAAGGAGTTCGCCTACCGTGGTCCAGAACTGTTGAAGATTCCGGCGCGGTGTCCGGCTCAAAGCCGGACTTGGAGCCCTGGGGGGTCTTGTCCCCTTTACTCCTGGAGTCCGGGAGGTCGCCTTGCGGCTCCTCCAGGACCACCTCCACCTGCCCCGGAGCTCGTTGCGACGCCACTTCGGCGTCGTCCGCAGTGCGGGGGGAAACAGCGGGCGGAACTGAGTTCACGTCCGATGAATCCAGGGTGCCGCTCGACGACTCGTTGAGTTCGGCCCTGGGCGGGCTGCATAATTATGTTCAACATTAGGGAAAGCTGTGCAACAAAGGAACGTCATGAGTTACTCTGATATCCAAATACTTACGATTTCGCCGGACGCTTGGCCCTATCTGGCCACTCCTCTTCGTCCTCTTCGGCGTCGGGGGAGTAGTTCGGCGGAGGGGTCTTCCTCTTCTTGGACCCTTCGGCCTTCCCCATTGGGGCGGCCTTCCTTTCCTTTCCTCCCCCCGCTGGAGGGGGAGAGTGTTCTTCTTCCTCCTCCTCGTTCTCACGGGAGGAGAGAGTCTCGGACTCATCGGATGACGAGTCCGACACCACCACATTACGGGCACTCTTTCGAGTCCCCGTGGCCTTCTTCTTCTTGGCCTTCTTCTCCGGCACCACAGAAGGCGTCGGAACCAGCAGCTTCACTAGGAGAGCAGGGGCTGGGTCTTCAGGCGAGGGAGCTAGAAAGTTAATCGATCCGGACTGCGCCTGCCAAGCCTGTCAAAGGTGAGGGAGTTTAGATCCCGGATAGAGTCAAACTATGAAAAAACTTAACATCTTGTAAAAGGTGAAAATAGCTTACCTCGCTAGCGTGACGCTGCGAGCTGTATCCGCGGTCCTCGGAAGCGGATGTGGGAGCCTCGGTGCCTTTGGTTAGCACCTTCCAGACGTCTTCATATGTCGTGTCGAAGAGCCTGTTAAGGGTTTGGTGCTGCGCCAGGTCGAACTCCCACAGATTAAAGCCCCGTTGTTGACACGGGAGGATCCGGCGGACGAGCATAACCTGGAGTACATTGACAAGCTTGATCGGCTTGCTCACCAGGGACTGGATGCATGTCTGCAATCTGGTCACCTCTTTTTTGTCGCCCCACGACAGGCCCGTCTCTTTCCAGGACATAAGCCGCGTGGGGGGTCCGGATCGGAACTCGGGGGCTGCGATCCATTTCGGATCGCGCGGCTTGGTGATGTAAAACCACCATGATTGCCACCCCTTCAGGGTCTCCACGAAGGAGCCCTCGAGCCATAGGACGTTGACCATCTTGCCCGCCATGGCGCCTCCGCACTCCGCCTGGCTGCCGCACACCACCTTGGGCTTGACGTTGAAGGTCTTGAGCCAGAGGCCGAAATGGGGGCGGATGCGGAGGAAAGCCTCGCACACGACGATAAACGCCGAGATGTTGAGGACGAAGTTCGGGGCCAGATTGTGGAAATCCAGCCCATAGTAGAACATGAGCCCCTGGACAAATGGGTGGAGTGGGAAACCCAGTCCGCGGAGGAAGTGGGGAAGGAATACTACCCTCTCATGGGGCCTTGGGGTGGGGAGAAGCTGCCCTTCCTCGGGAAGCCGGCGCGCGATGTCCTTGGACAAGTATCCGGCCTTCCTTAGCTTTTTGACATGGCCCTCCGTGACAGAGGAGACCATCCACTTGCCTCCCGCTCCGGACATTGCTGGAGGAGGTTGAGGTAGGAAGTGCGGGCTTGGGCGCTGGAATTCTAATAGCATCTCCAATAGATGACGTAAAATACATAACCACAAAGTGCTAGATGTATACATCAGCCGCTCACCTCTGAACTTAACTGTCGAAACTGAATTTAACTATCGAAACTGAACTTAACTGTTGAAACTTAATTTTGCTGTCGAAACTGAATTTTACTGTCGAAATTGAACGCACTAGAGGTGAGGCTACACGTGAGTCGACTGACTTTTTCATCTCTGGTCAGTCGATTTTGCACCCGTTGGATACAAAATTCAAGGGCCTGCAGTTCATCTTCAACCTCCACCCCCCCTGAGTCGCCAGCCACCACCGGCCAAATAGCCGCCCCCGCCGCCCGCGGCCGGTGGTGTGCCGCCTCGCCCACCCCGAAAACACTCCCCACCGCCGGTCCGCCGCCGCCCCGGCCATCCCTGTAGGCCCCCCGTGCCGAGCTTTTTCTCCGGCGATCCCCACGCCACCGCCCCACCACCGCCGGCGACCACCGCCCCCCCCTGAACCCTAAGATAGATAGTGGGGTACCTCTTCGGTGAGCCCCCCTCCCCGCTGCGGCTAGTTCTTCCTTAACTCCGGCGAGCCCCCCACCCCCTGAAAATCGACTGAACCAAAAGTCGATTCAGTCGACTGAAGTGTAGCTAAATCGGAGCAACATCACAAGAAAGAGCAAGAGCAGCAGCGCGAGCAAGAGCAAGAGCAATAGCAAGAGCAGACCAGGAAGGGGACCAAGAGCAAGAGCAGAGCAGCAGCGCGAGCGAGAGCTAAAGCAGCATCAGCTCCTACTGATGTGGACACCGCCACCGAGGTAGCGATGCCGTGGAGGAAGTGGTCGGCGATGCCGCCGTGGATGGAGCCGTGCCGTGTCGGCTCGGGACCGAGCGCCGGCAGCACCGTGAGATCGAATCAAGACGAAAATGCAGCGATTAGTGTACAACCTCTTTGGTGGCGCCGATTAGGCCGCAGCTTCATGCGAGGAAACGGTGATGATGATGCTCTTCCAGTGGTGCATGTGAAGACGACGGTGTGGGAATGGAGGTGGCGCAAAAGACGAGGGGAACATCGGGGCAACTCCTTGGAGGTGGAGGACGGGGTGGCTGAACCGGCGGGACGACCAGATCGACGACGGATCCTCATCCGGTACGGTGGATGAGGGACGTCGAGGTGTTGATGTGGATGACGTCGTCGGGAAAGAGGCTCCGGCTGGGTGGCGGGCGGAGGAGGGTGTGGGGCTTCGCGGGTTTTCCCAGCCTCGGAGTACGAATGGGTGGGTGGATGGGATGGGAGTGGGGAACCATGGCTTAGGGACGTGCTTGTCCGAAATGTGGGGTAAGTAACGAAAGTACCCCCACTGATTTGAGGCGGTTCTTTCGGTTCAGGGGTATCACGGGCATTTCACGTGTCGGGATTTCATAGGAGGTGGGAGTTTTCGCGCGCGTTGTAATTTTGGAATAGCAAGGCGCGGGTTGAGATGGAGGGAGTTGTCAGAGCACAACGAGACAAAGATATATCTTAAATATTTCGGGCTAACAAGGCGCGGGGTGAAATTCCCGGACAAGCCTAACATGTACTGTACCAAATCAATTCGCACTACAAATGTCATTCAAAACTTTGAATTCATGTTATGTTCAATTAAAATATTTCGCTACGTGTATAATGCATGCAACCTAGTACTCAAATGAACGTTTTAGTGCATTCCAAACGTATATATTACCGCTTCAATATGAACTAAATTTGAATTTGTTTCTCTATTTGAATAAGATCTACAATAATGATTGTTGTGAAGTCAAAGCATTTGAATTCGTTTCTCTGTTTTAATAAGATCTACAATCGTCATTATTGTCAAGTTAAACCATCGTTTGTGTATTATCTTCACAGCACACCACATGATTAGTCTCGAGTTACATATGAACTATGTGTACTATATGAACTCGAACTCGATTTTTTGAATCCACTCTATGTTGATTTCAAATCATACTACATTTCAAGCTCTAGCTACATCTTCACAAACTAAACCATGTCTCATATGTATAATGTGTTTATCACATTATGTATGGTGCCCCGCCCCCTACGCCTACAAGTATTTAGATGTGAGTTGCAAACA
The DNA here is from genome assembly GCF_003073215.2 of Triticum urartu. Classification (NCBI taxonomy): domain Eukaryota; kingdom Viridiplantae; phylum Streptophyta; class Magnoliopsida; order Poales; family Poaceae; genus Triticum; species Triticum urartu. The sequence goes on from NC_053025.1 coordinate 78,195,863, forward strand.
CCACACATTACCACAAATTCAAATAAAATGTGAGAATGTTCGATATATAGTATTGTTTAGATTGTTCGATATTTAGTTGTAAGCTGCAAACGCCACACATTATCACAAATTCAAAAAAAATGTGAGATTGTTCGATGTACAGTATGGTTTAGATTGTTCGACATTTAGCTGTGAGTTGCAAACGCCATGCATTATCACATTATGGTATAACATGTGCAAAACCACAACACGCGTATCACCACTATATTCATGCATGCATATGTTTAAAACACTATGATCTCCTGTTCAAATATATGAATCCACTTTCATAACAAATTATGATCTTTGTTAGTCTCTTACAACCACACAATCCTCTAACCTTTGTAGCTACCACTAATTTTCTCTCGTGCATGCACACGCCCTCCTCGCCCTCCCCCTCCCTCGGCATTCTATCCATCGCACACATTCATTTTTTTTCTTTAGGTCATTCTCCCACAGTTTCCACAACTCCTTTCCGACACACACCGATCGATAAACCTCTCCAGCGATGTCTGCCTACAACATACACACGCACCTTCAATCTCCTCCTTTATGTGTCCTTGCCTCGTGTCTCTCATACAGTCCCACACAAGTCTAAACTCTCGCCCCTCTTTTCATCGATCTCACAACCGCACACTCCTCCCCCTATCTAGCTAGTAGCTGGGCCTCTCGCACCACCTCCTAGCTCAATTCTCTCTGTCTATCCGTCTCGCTGGGCCTTATTTGCCTCTAACAAATGGACGTACACCGACCGATCTCCCGCTATACATATAGCTAGCTAGGTCCTTATAACTCGTTTTTTCCCACGTGTCGATCGATCTACCTCATTAGTTGTGTCTCTCCCTTCATCCGACAAACAACAATTGATCTACCGATCTAGTTAGGTTTGCTTACCAAACACATGGTTCCCCTTCATCATCCATGGATGTGTCCCGACAGATCTATCATGCACAGGCACACACAGAAACACATCCCCACTCATATTGATAATATTGCAGTTCCACCCTCAGTTTGTCTAGTAGGCCTCTCCCACCATCTTCAAGAAGCAACTCCATCACCCATCCAGCACTCTACCCCTCTCCCTCCCTCCCTCTCTCCTCTCTCTCTGTCCCATCCTATTTCCCATCCTTCAGTTATGTATGGACATAGACCGATCTCCCTCAAGACATAGCTGGGTCTCTCCTTCTCAACACATATACGAGTCGTTCTACCTCTATATTTAGGCCTCTGCCTACCCCTCCCCCACCCCCTCGAGCGCACACACACACACACTGATACATCGAGCGCTCTAGTCATGTCTCCCTGCCACACACAAACTTAACATGTGCCCTCTGACGTTCCGGTAGCTAGGTCAGTCGCCCTATATCTTTGACTTGCACACACACACACACACAATTTCGATGGCTCTCTTCATCGATCTCGCACCCACCCACTTGATCCTCTCTTCGACTCTATCGATATCTATGACCCCTCCCTCTCTTCTCGTGGACCGCCCGACCCTCTATATATGATATGGATAGGCCTCTATTTGACACACATTGCATGCAAAATTTTGTTTGAGATGTCATCGACACATATTCCCACAAATACATTCACGAAATCAACCTCCCCCCAAACAAAACACGAACGCACAAGCCATTTGTCTAGGTTTGTATCTCTCACACACACCCATGTAGGTGGGGGATGTGCACGAAGAGAAGAGGTGCACACACGGCGCACGTACTCCCATCTCTTTCCCAACCACACCCGCGCGGGTACATGGTGGAGCTCATTTCTGTATGAAAAGGCAGCCCACGCGGTAACTTGACACGTGTACTGGTTGTCCACTAGATGGAGGGAGGATCGTCTACCATGGGTGAACAAACAAATTGCGACTTGACGCGTTATGTTAAAAAAGAGGCAAACCATGTGGGGCCTACCTTAGAGGCAATGCTCTATAGACTGGAGTACTTTTGATGTGTCTCGTCAACTCGCAGAACGGGGAGAAGCTTGCTTAGTACGCCCGCTCCCTCGCCCACGCGCGCGGTGGCTCGCAGGACGAGGAGAAAATTTTACTGGAACTCGCTCCGTTTACTCCTCGTCCCTACCTTGGTTAGAGAGATTATCATATTGTTTGGAATATATGTCCTTTAGTAGATTTCAATATGAACTACTAGTACATACTCCAAACACTGATGTATATAGACGTATTTTAGAGTGTAGATTCACTCATTTTGCTCCATATGTAGTCCATATTGAAATGGACGTAATAGTACACACTCTCCCTCTCCCCTCGACCCTCGCCACGTGGTGGACGTGCAGCAATTCATTCGGTCTCATATAGCCAGAACGATATATACTGCAGTACCATTATTGCTCGACTACCCGAAGAGGCGAAGAGCCAATCGCAAGGTTAATAGTTTGGAGATGCCAAGCGCAAGGTTTATAGGAGAACGAGTAGTAGGTGTCGCGTCATTTATAAATAAAGTTTTTTCTTCAGTGGCACATACGAATATAAATAGGTTCATATGGAGAGAAAAAGAAACCGCTCCAATATATACATAGGCAGGACGAGCCTACACGGTTTCTTGGTGGGGTTGTTCTCTTCAGTTTCCACACTCTCTCGCACAAAACCACTATGGCCACATCTCTAACATCCGGGCGGATCACGTCTATCGGGGGAAGGGGTGGATGCTTAGTGTAGATGTGGTCGCCGTCGCCGACGACGAAAACCCACTGTCGGCACGTCCCGATCAGGGGTCCCCGCCATTCTCTCTCACAAAGCCGGTGAGGTTGCCTTCATCTATTGCTCACTGCCGTGATGTGGGTAGTTGCCTCCTCCCGCCGCCCTGCTGTAGGTTGAGCTACGACCCGACATCCCTCAGGTACAACACCCTTTACAGCCGGCTTGCACCACTTGCTTCGGTTGCTACCTCTTGAGCACTGCGTTGGTTTTCCCCGAAGAGGAAGGGATGATGCAGCGAAGTAGCGTAAGTATTTCCCTCAGTTTTTGAACCAAGTTATCAATCCAGTAGGAGGCTACGCGCGAGTCCCTCGTACTTGCACAAAACAAATAAATCCTCCCAACCAACGCAAATAGGGGTTGTCAATCCCTATAAGGCCACTTACGAGAGTGAGATCTGATAGATATGATAAAGATAATATTTTTGGTATTTCTGTGATAAAGATGCAAAGTAAAATAAAGGCAAAGTAAATAGCAAAGTAGTAGGAGAATAATATGATAAAGATAGACCCGGGGGCCATAGGTTTCACTAGTGGCTTCTCTCGAGAGCATAAGTATTCTACGGTGGGTGAACAAATTACTGTTGAGCAATTGACAGAATTGAGCATAATTATGAGAATATCTAGGCATGATCATGTATATAGGCATCACGTCCGAGACAAGTAGACCGACTCCTGCCTACATCTACTACTATTACTCCACTCATCGACCGCTATCCAGCATGCATCTAGAGTATTAAGTTAAAAATAGAGTAATGCCTTAAGCAAGATGACATGATGTTGAGGGATAGACTCATGCAATATGAAGAAAACCCCATCTTGTTATCCTCGATGGCAACAATACAATACGTGCCTTGCTGCCCTTACTGTCACCGGGAAAGGACACAGCAAGATTGAACCCAAAGCTAAGCACTTCTCCCATTGCAAGAAAGATCAATCTAGTAGGCCAAACCAAACTGATAATTCGAAGAGACTTGCAAAGATAACCAATCATACATAAAAGAATTGAGAGAAGATTCAAATATTATTCATAGATAGACTTGATCATAAACCCACAATTCATCGGTCTCAACAAACACACCGCAAAAAGAAGATTACATCAAATAGTTCTCCATAAGAGAGGGGGAGAACATTGTATTGAGATCCAAAAAGAGAGAAGACGCCATCTAGCTAATAACTATGGACCCGTAGGTGTGAGGTAAACTCCTCACACTTCATCGGAGGGCTATGGTGTTGATGTATAAGCCCTCTGTGATCGATGCCCCCTTCGGCGGAGCTCCGGAACAGGCCCCAAGATGGGATCACATGGATATAGAAAGTTGCGGTGGTGGAATTAGGGTTTTGGCTCCATATCTGATCGTTTGGGGGTACGTAGGTATATATAGGAGGAAGGAGTACGTCGGTGGATCAACAGGGGGCCCACGAGGGTGGAGGGCGCGCCTGGGGGGGGTAGGCGCGCCCCCTACCTCGTGGCCTCCTCTTTTCTTTCTTGACGTAGGATCCAAGTCTCCCGGGTCTTGTTCGTTGAGAAAATCACGTTCTCGAAGGTTTCATTCCGTTTGGACTCCGTTTGATATTCCTTTTCTTCGAAACCCTAAAACAGGCAAAAAAACAACAATTCTGGGCTGGCCCTCCGGTTAATAGGTTAGTCCCAAAAATAATATAAAAGTGGATAATAAAGCCCAATAATGTCCAAAAACAGTAGATAATATAGCATGGAACAATCAAAAATTATAGATACATTGGAGACGTATCAAGCATCCCCAAGCTTAATTCCTGCTCGTCCTCGAGTAGGTAAATGATAAAAACAGAATTTTTGATGCGGAGTGCTACTTGGCATAATTTTAATGTAATTCTTCTTAATTGTGGTATGAATATTCAGATCCGAAAGATTCAAGACAAAAGTTCATATTGACATAAAAATAATAATACTTCAAGCATACTAACTAAGCAATTATGTCTTCTCAAAATAACATGGCCAAAGAAAGTTCATGCCTACAAAATCATATGGTTTAGTCATGTTTCATTTTTGTCACACAAGAATGCTCTCATCATGCACAACCCCGATGACAAGCCAAGCAATTGTTTCATACTTTAGTAATCTCAAACCTATAAACTTTCACGCAATATATGAGCGCGAGCCATGGACATAGCACTATGGGTGGAATAGAATATAATGAGGGGGGTTATGTGGAGAAGACAAAAAAGGAGAAAGTCTCACATCAACGAGGCTAATCAATGGGCTATGGAGATGCCCACCGATTGATGTTAATGCAAGGAGTAGGGATTGCCATGCAGCGGATGCACTAGAGCTATAAATATATGAAAGCTCAGCAAAAGAAACAAGTGGGTGTGCATCCAGCTTGCTTGCTCATGAAGACCTAGGGCACTTGAGGAGGCCCATTGTTGGAATATACAAGCCAAGTTCTATAATGAAAAATTCCCACTAGTATATGAAAGTGACAAAACAAGAGACTCTCTAACATGAAGATTAAGGTGCTACTTTGAAGCACAAGTGTGGCAAAGGGTAGTAACATTGTCCCTTCTCTCTTTTTCTCTCATTATTTTTTTGTGCCTTCTCTTTTTTATGGCCTTTTTTTTATTCCTCACTTGGGACAATGCTCTAGAAAATGATGATCATCACACTTCTATTTATTTACAACTCAATGATTACAACTCGATACTAGAACAAAAGATGACTCTATATGAATGCCTCCAGCGGTGTACCGAGATATGCAATGGACTAAGAGTGAGATGTATGAAAGAATTATGAATGGTGGCTTTGCCACAAATACTATGTCAACTACATGATCATGCTAAGCAATATGACAATAATGAATGTGTCATGATGAACGGAATGATGGAAAGTTGCATGGCAATATATCTCGGAATGACTATGGAAATGCCATAATAGGTAGGTATGGTGGCTGTTTTGAGGAAGATATAAGGAGGTTTATGTGGGAAAGAGCGTATCATATCACGGGGTTTGGATGCACCGGTGAAGTTTGCGCCAACTCTCAATGTGAGAAAGGGCAATGCACGGTACCGAAGAGGCTAGCAAGGATGGAAGGGTGAGAGTGCGTATAATCCATGGACTCAACATTAGTCATAAAGAACTCACATACTTATTGCAAAAATCTACAAGTCATCAAAAACCTCGGTACTACGCGCATGCTCCTGGGGGGATAGATTGGTAGGAAAAGACCATCGCTCGTCCCCGACCGCCACTCATAAGGAAGACAATCAAATAACACCTCATGTTTCAAATTTGTTGCATAATGTTTACCATACGTGCATGCTACGGGACTTGCAAACTTCAACACAAGTATTTCTCAACTTCACAACTACTCAACTAGCACGACTTTGATATTACTACCTCCATATCCCAAAACAATCATCAAGCATCAAACTTCTCTTAGTATTCAAAACACTCTTAAGAAAATTTTACTAACTTTGAATACCTAGCATATTAGGATTTTAAGCAAATTACCATGCAATTAAGACTCTCAAAATAATCTAAGTGAAGCATGAGAGATCAATAGTTTCTATAAAACAAATCCACCACCGTGCTCTAAAAGATATAGGTGAAGTACTAGAGCAAAAATTATATAACTCAAAAGATATAAGCGAAGGACATAGAGTATTCTAAAAAATTCCAAATCATGTATGGCTCTCTCAAAAGGTGTGTACGGCAAGAATTATTGTGGTAAACTAACAATCAAAGACTCAAATCATAGAAGACGCTCCAAGCAAAACACATATCATGTGGCAAATAAAAATATAACTCCAAGTAAAGTTACCGATAGAAGTAGACGAAAGAGGGGATGTCTTCCGGGGCATCCCCAAGATTTGTCTTTTCGGTGTCCTTAGATTATCTTGGGGGTGCCATGGGCATCCCCAAGGTTAGGCTCTTGCCACTCCTTGTTCCATAATCCATCAAATCTTTACCCAAAACTTGAAAACTTCACAACACAAAACTTAAAGTAGAAAATCTCTTGAGCTCCGTTAGCGAAAGAAAATAAAAGACCACTTCAAGGTACTGTAATGAACTCATTATTTATTTATATTTGTGTTATACCTACTGTATTCAAACTTCTCTATGGTTTATAAACTATTTTACTAGCCATAGATTCATCAAAATAAGCAAACAACACATGAAAAACAGAATCTGTCAAAAACAGAACTGTCATTAGTAATCTGTAGCTAGTGCAAGATCTGGAACCCCAAAAATTCTAAAATAAATTGATGGATGTGAGGAATTTATCTATTAATCATCTTCAAAAAGAATTAACTAAATAGCACTTTCCAAATAAAAATGACAGCAGTTCTCGTGAGCGCTAAAGTTTCTGTTTTTTACAGCAAGTTCAACAAGACATTCCCCAAGTCTTCCCAACGGTTCTACTTGGCACAAACACTAATTAAACACAAAAAACACAACCAAAACAGAGGCTAGATAAATTATTTATTACTAAACAGGAGCAAAAAGCAAGGAATAAAAATAAAATTGGGTTGCCTCCCAACAAGCGCTATCGTTTAACGCCCCTAGCTAGGCATAACAAGCAAGAATAGATCTAGGTATTGCCATCTTTGGTAGGCAATTCTTCAATTAGGCATCTACCATCTTTAGGAAATTTCATTATTTTTATTAATTATCAAACTTTTAGGCACAAGATCGAAAAGTTCATTTGTAGCAAATGGTTCCTTAATGATAGCAAAAAGATTGGGATGAATACTTATAGATTTGAGATCCACATTTTCCTTACTAGAGGATTCACCCTTATTTTTAGGAACGTACATAAGCTTGGAAACTTTAGCGGAAGAACTTGGAGTTTTCTTTACGAAAGAAAAAGTGGTTCCCAAGTTGGTAATAATATCCTCAAGTTTATCGATCCTAGTAGAATCGTGATTTATTTTCTCATTAACTATGGGTTCCTTTTCTTTAATATTTTTCAAAGTAACTCCTACTTTAGATCCATATTGAGAGATTCGGCTGTGGATCTTTTTATCCAAATTTTCAATTAAGTCTCTACGGTAGCAACCTTATTTTCAATAATTTCAAGCCTTTGCATTACATGCTCCAAAGTTAATACTGTTCCATTAACCAAGAGAGGGGGTGAGCCAAATAAATCTATCATATCATTATAAGAATCAAAAGTATGGCTATCGAAGAAGTTCCCTCCGGTAATAGTATCAAGAACATATCTGTGCTAAGGAGTAATGCCTACATAAAATTGCGAAGGAGAACGGAAGTAGATTGCTTCCTAGTAGATCTATTTTGAGCATTGCAAATTCTATACCAAACATCTTTTAGATTTTCTCCCTCCCTTTTCTTAAAATTTAGAATTTCATTCTCGGGAGACAACGGAGAAGATAAGGGACTAGCCATAACGATAAGCAAACAAACTAACACACAAGCAAACAAAAAGCAAGCGGGCAAAAAGAGGCAAATAGAGAAAGAGAGGGAGGATAGAGAGAGAGAGGGTGAATAAAACGGCAAGGGTGAAGTGCGGGAGAGGAAAACGAGAGGCAAATGGCAAATAATGTAATGTGGGAGATAAGGGTATGTGATGGGTACTTGGTATGTTGACTTTTCCGTAGACCTCCTCGGCAATGGCGCCAGAAATCCTTCTTGCTACCTCTTGAGCACTGTGTTGGTTTTCCCCGAAGAGGAAGGGATGATGCAGCAAAGAAGCGTAAGTATTTCCCTCAGTTTTTGAGAACCAAGGTATCAATCCAGTAGGAGGCTACGCGCGAGTCCCTCGTAGCTGCACAAAACAAATAAATCCTCACAACCAACGCAAATAGGGGTTGTCAATCCCTATAAGGCCACTTACGAGAGTGAGATCTGATAGATATGATAAGATAATATTTTTGGTATTTTTGTGATAAAGATGCAAAGTAAAATAAAGGCAAAGTAAATAGCAAAGTAGTAGGAGAATAATATGATAAAGATAGACCCGGGGGCCATAGGTTTCACTAGTGGCTTCTCTCGAGAGCATAAGTATTCTACAGTGGGTGAACAAATTACTGTTGAGCAATTGACAGAATGGAGCATAGTTATGAGAATATCTAGGTATGATCATGTATATAGGCATCACGTCCGAGACAAATAGACCGACTCCTGCCTGCATCTACTACTATTACTCCACTCATTGACCGCTATCCAGCATGCATCTAGAGTATTAAGTTAAAAACAGAGTAACGCCTTAAGCAAGATGACATGGTGTAGAGGGATAGACTCATGCAATATGAAGAAAACCCCATCTTGTTATCCTCGATGGCAATAATACAATACATGCCTTGCTGCCCCTACTGTCAGTGGGAAAGGACACCGCAAGATTGAACCCAAAGCTAAGCACTTCTCCCATTGCAAGAAAGATCAATCTTGTAGGCAAAACCTAACTGATAATTCGAAGAGACTTGCAAAGATAACCAATCATACATAAAATAATTCAGAGAAGATTCAAATATTATTCATGGATAGACTTGATCATAAACCCACAATTCATCGGTCTCAACAAACACACCGCAAAAGAAGAATACCTCGAATAGTTCTCCACAAGAGAGGGGGAGAACATTGTATTGAGATCCAAAAAGAGAGAAGAAGCCATCTAGCTAATAACTATGGACCCGTAGTTGTGAGGTAAACTACTCACACTTCATCGGAGGGCTATGGTGTTGATGTAGAAGCCCTCCGTGATCGATGCCCCCTCCGGCGGAGCTCCGGAACAGGCCCCAAGATGGGATCTCGTGGATACAGAAAGTTGCGGTGGTGGAATTAGGGTTTTGGCTCCATATCTGATCGTTTGGGGGTACGTAGGTATATATAGGAGGAAGGAGTACATTGGTGGAGCAACAGGGGGCCTGCGAGTGTGGAGGGCGCGCCTGGGGGTGGGGTAGGCGCGCCCCCTACCTTGTGGACTCCTCTTTTCTTTCTTGGGTAGGGTCCAAGTCTCCCAGGTCTTGTTCGTTGAGAAAATCACATTCTCGAAGGTTTCATTCCGTTTGGACTCTGTTTGATATTCCTTTTCTTCGAAACCCTAAAATAGGCAAAAAAAACAGCAATTCTGGGCCGGGCCTCCGGTTAATAGGTTAGTCCCAAAAATAATATAGAAGTGGATAATAAAGCCCAATAATGTCCAAAACAGTAGATAATATAGCATGGAGCAATCAAAAATTATAGATACGTTGGAGACGTATCAAATACTTCAACTTCCTCATCTGTCTGCAGTTAACTTCCAACTTGGTAACCCATTTGGATCGAGAAAACAAGCACACAGAGAATCACTAAGTGGCAAAGATGCAGTTTTACCAGAGGGGCTTGTGCCAGACAGAGGTTTTGGGGAAGGCGTCGTCTCCGCTCCGAGGTACGGCTAGTGTTCGCCGCTGGACGCGTGTGTGCACCTGCCTGAGGAAGCAAACCAAGGGCATGAGGGGGAAGGGGAGGGAAGGGAAGGGAAGAGGAGAAGATTGGGTGAGAGAGTGCATACCTGGACGACGGCGCGACGGAGCAATCAGGCTGGCGCGCTCGATCTGTTCGGCCGTTCGGAGGGGGAGGAAGGAGAGGATGGGGAGAGGGAGGCGGCGGGGCGCGGATTGGGAGTGGACGCATCCCACGGGCGAGGGCTGCGGCGCAGTAGGGGCGGCGACGTAGTGGGTGGGGCGGCAGCGCAGTGGGTCGGCGCAGTGGGTCGGACGCTCTGCTCCGGCTGAGAGACATGTGAGATTGGGAGAAGGACGAACATATGGCGAGATGGACAACACATACAGAGTGGGGAAGGTTAGCAATGGCGAACCATCTAGGGGTGCGCCATAAACACAGTGATATCAGTGGCGCACCTTCCCCTGGTGCGCCATTACTAACTTTTTTGGGGATTTTAAATTGCATCTAATAATTTTTTAGAAAATGACGATCAAATTTGAAAACATTTATGAATGTGGAAAAATATCATCAAATTTGTTATTTGAAAATTTTTATGAATATGAAAAAATATCATCAAATTTGTTATTTCAATTTTTTTGGATTTTTAGTTGCATCTAATAATTTTTTAGAAAATGTCGATCAAATTTGAAAACATTTATGAATGTGAAAAAATATCATCAAATTTGTTATTTGAAAATATTTATGAATATGAAAAAATATCATCAAATTTGTTATTTGAAAATATTTTTTTGGATTTTTAGTTGCATCTAATAATTTTTTAGAAAACATTTATGAATATGAAAAAATATTCATGAATTCAAAAAGTGCCCATGAAATTTAAAAATATTCGTGAGTTCAAAAAATATTAACAAATTCAATACTTTTTGTGAGTTAGAAATTCAATACCAGAATAAACCTAAATAAAAATTGGTATACCAATGGTGCACCTCCTAGGGGTGCGCCATAAGTACATTGATAGCCATGGCGCACCTTCTCCTGGTACGCCATTAGTAACTCTTTTTTGGATTTTTAGTTGCATTCATTTGTGAATTGGTAAAACATTTATGAATATGAAAAAATATCATCAAATTTGAAAAAATACTCATGAATTCAAAAGTGCCCATGAAATTTAAAAATATTCATGAGTTCAACAAATATTAACAAATTCAATACTTTTTGTGAGTTAGAAATTCAATACCAGAATAAACATAAATAAATACTCATGAGGACTACAACAGAAGAAATGTCATTTCCATATGTCGAAATACAATCGAGAAATGAAGACTACAATTTAAATATAATCGATCTTAGCTAGCTATCTTTTCACAATCTTGTTGCCCTTCTTTTTCGCAAATGGAGTTCTTCTCTTGAACGAACGTCCTTTAGGTAGGGTGGTCCTGCTTCTTCTTGTGGTGTATGGCACTTCATCGTCGTCGTCATGTTCGATCTTTGGGTGACCGTACTTGTCGAAGTCTTGCTCATTGGCGACTCCATCCATTGTGATGATCTTCCTTTTGCCTCTCCTCACGACAACACGACTGGGCTTTGACGGGTCGGTAATGAATAAGCATTGGTCCACTTGGGAAGCCAGTACCCATGGCTCATTTTTTGCGGTGACGTTTGCGCCCGCGGTCTTGGATTTGGCTTCGGGTATAACCATGGTGGTGAAATACCGGTCTTCTTTTAGGACGCTCTTGGCCCATCTGACATGGAACATCGGGACCTTCTCTCCAGCATAGCTCAGCTCCCAGATCTCTCAATCCTTTCGTAGTATCCGTACTAGTCGTTAACGGTGTAGGATTCCATCGTTACCTTGGAGTTCTGATAACCATCGCTCTTCATGTCCTTGTCCTCGGTGTAGAATGTGTAGCTGTTGATATCGTACGCCTCATAGGTCATCAGGTTGTGCTTGGCGCCCTGTGACAAGGCGAATATGAGTTTTTCTTCCGCGGAAGAATCCTCATGTAAAGGGTACGACAGAAGCTTCTCCTTGAACCAATGCGTGAAACATGAGTTGTGCTCTTTGATTATATCTCCGTCCGTCCTCTGTTGGCCTCGGTCATTATACGTCTTCTCAATAAAGGTTTTGTGCTCTACCACCCAAGGATCGACCACGTCTACGTGTTGTAGCGCGACTAGGTTTGCTCTTCCAAAGTAGGCGAGTCGACCCTCAAAGTCGACATAAATTTCGCGGCGACCATCATGGTGACCCCATCCAGCGAGCCTGCCGAGGTGCCTGTTGACGGGCAGACCAACGGGGTTCTCGATGCCTAGATAATTCATGAAGTAAGAGATGCACTCTTCGGTCAAAAAGCCCCTGGCTATGCTTCCCTCTAGACGTGACATGTTGCGAACGTATCCTTTGATGACACCATTCATCCTTTCGAACGGCATCATGCTGTGCAGGAACATCGTCCCGAGTTGGATGATATCCTCCACGATATGGACCAGCAGCACCATAACGTCGAAGAATGCGGGCGGGAAGTACATCTCGAGCTCGCATAGTATCACCACGATCTCTTCCTATAGCCTTCTGAGTTGCCTCATGCCAACCGACTTCCAAGAGATGACGTTGAAAAAGTTGCATAGGCCAAATAGTGTTTCACGAACGTGCGCGTCCATGATCCCACGGATTGCAACTGGAAGTATCTGCGTCATCAGCACGTGATAGTCATGAGACTTCATTCCGTTGAACTTCTGCTTCGCTGAGTCTAGGTATCTTCTTATCTTCCCTGCGTAACTGTAAGGAAGTTTTACTCCTACGAGGCAGGTGAAAAACTGCTCGATCTCCTCCTAACTTAGAGTGAAGCATGCGGGAGGGTAGCCATTTCCGATCTTCTTGGCCTTTTTGCCTTTGCGACGACTTTCCGTGTCCTTCGCCTCATCATCATCATCATCATCATCACTAGCGTGAAGCTCCTCCCTGATGCCCATTGATTTCAAGTCTGCCCTTGCTTTCCGCCCATCTTTGGACCTCTCTGGCATGTTGAGAAGGGTACCAAGCAGACTCTCACACACGTTCTTCGTGATATGCATGACATCAAGGCTGTGAGGCACACGGAGGATCTTCCAGTACGGCAAGTCCTAGAAAACAGACCTCGTTTTCCATACCTTCAGCAGTGGCTCTAGCGCCTTTCGCTTCTTTCCCGGCTCTGGCACCTTTCGCTTCTTTCCTGACAGTGGGCAATCTTTCCAATTTCTCAACATCTCGTCTATTTCCTCGCCTCTCCTCGTACACGGGCCTCTTCGGGGTTCGGTTTCACCATCGAACAGATCCTTGCGTTTTCTCCATGAGCCATCATCGCGAAGCCACCTTCGATGTCCCATGAACACGGTTTTCGAAGACCCGGGATCTCTATCTAGCTGGCGATACGTTGTGTCATCCATGCACCTGACGCATCCAGAAAATCCGTGGACCACCTGCCCCACGACATATCCGTAACCGAGATAGTCGTGCACCGTCGTGAGCAGTGCGGCTCTCATAGGGAAATATTCTTTCTCTGCGGCGTCCCACGTATTGGCTGGCGTTTTCCACAGCGTGTCTAGCTCCTCTTTCAGCAGCCCCAGATACAGATTGATGTCGTTCCCTGGTTGTTTCGGCCCTTCAATTAGCATACTCATGTGAATGTACTTCCTCTTCATGCACAACCAGGGGAAGGTTGTACATCCACACAAACACATGTCAGGTGCTATGTGTGCTTCTCTGGCTGCCAAACGGATTGACTCCATCGGTGCTCGCGCCTAGCACGATGTTCCTTGGATCGTCCCCAAATTCTGGGTGTTCGAAGTTCAACGCTCGCCACTGGCTCGCATCCTTAGGGTGACTCAGCATCTTGTCTTTTTTATTTATCTCCAGATCATTTCCGTCATCTTCTCGCTTCTTCTCCTCCCTATCCGCGTGCCAACGCAGGAGCTTTGCTAGCTTAGGGTCTAAGAAATACCGCTGCAGACGAGGAGTGATCGGAAAGTACCACACCACTTTTCGAGGAGCTTTCTTCCTCTTCTTGTATCGAGTGACGTCGCACACCGGACATATGGTAGACTCCGCGTGCTTGTCCCGATAAATCATGCAATTGTTCATGCACACATGGTATTTCACTTGCGGTAAATCCAGAGGACACACGATTTTCTTCGCCTCCTCGAAACTTGTCGGGTACTTGTTCCCCTTGGGAAGACGTTCGTGCCAGAATGACATGTTCTCGTCGAAGCATGTGTCGGTCATTTTGTGTTTTACCTTCATCTCTAGAGCCATGAGTGTTACTTTCAGGCAGGTATCCTCGGGCCTGCATCCTTCATACAATGGAGTAACCGCGTCTATCTCCAATTGATCCAGTTTGGCTTTCTCTCGGGCGGCAGCTCTTGCGTTATCCGTCTGCTTGAGAAGCAGCTCTTGAATATGAGGGTCCTCCACCCAGCCCATCGATGGTCCATCATCGTCTGCTCCAGAATCTTCATCTTCATGATCATGCCCTTCGTATTGACCTTCCTCATCATCATGTCCGGCATCTTCTACATGATGACTGTGTACTGCATCTACTTCGTGATCATGTCCTGGAGATTCTTCGTCTTCTCGCCCGCCCTCGCCGCGGTTGTCTTGCTGCCCTTCCTCATTTCTTGCCCGGCCCCCATGGACGACTTCATAGTCATCTTCATCACCTTGCCACCGATAGCCATCCATGAAACCACGCAAGAGCAGGTGGTCCTGCACCTGTACGGAATCCGGGTCCATAAGGCTCTTCAGCTTGCATCTTCGACACAAACATCCTATCTCCGTCTCGTTCTTTTGAAGCATCTCGGCCTTGGCGGAGCTCAAAAACCTTTTCATGATGCCTTCGGTCATCGTGTGGACCATGGTCGCCTGTGGGGTAGAGCAAAACGATGTTTTAGAACCCAAATTTTTTTTGGCATGACTTTGCCTAAAAATAGGACCAAAAAGAATGCATAGTGCCAAATTCTCGCCGAAACGGAAACGAATCAACATTCTGGCAAAATATTGGCAACTATCGCATTTCAAATACCGGTATCTGCAAACACAAATATATGCAACACCACAAACATACGTAGATCTAGGCCATAAAAAGTGTGTACGTTGTTGGAGGGAGAAAAAGGTAGATATAGAACATAAAGAAAGCTTTGCCCTTACTTACCTATCAAAAAAGGAAATTTAACCACTTAATTTGGGTGAATCTATGGTGCAAATGAGGTGAGGAGGAGGCAGCCGAGACCAAGCTTGGTAGAGGTGGAGAGAATGAAGTGGGGAAAGTGAGTGTGGTAGGTGGCTGTCCAAAATATCTAGCTGCTCCCAGGTTACCAATGGCGCACCACCTAAGAATGCGCCATTAGTAACCAGGGTTACTAATGGCGCACCTGGTGAGTGGTGCGCCATTACTAGTTTAAAAAACATGTTAGTGGTGGCGCAACAGTGGACAGTGTGCCATTACTAGTTAAAACTAGAAATGTCGCACTGTCCCCTGGTGCGCCACTGCTAACAATTTTTTAACCTTTTTTTCAAAACTAGTAATGGCGCACCGCCCACTTGGTGCGCCATTAGTAATGAGGACATTAATGGCGTACCTGTATGTGGTGCGCCATTAATGTCCATATTAGCTATAGCCCTTTTCCTAGTAGTGAGTTGGACAGAGAACCAGCTACACCCCTTCTAACCCCAACCCTAGCAGATAGTAACCCAGTTCCTATTGACACAGCACCGTCTCCACCACAGAGCACCCAAAGACGAGCAGTTAGTAAGGCAATTGCAGTGCCCAAAGCACGAGGACCGCCACTCCGAACCCCAAGTCAACGCTTAAAGCAGAAGAAGAATTCTTCTCAGGTCAGGTTCCGTAGCTATGGTTCATACTACTTTACTCTTGCATCACTGTATTTACTCATACCAACTAATTTCAAATTTGAAGGATGCAATTGAAAATCCAATGGCGCAACAGGTATGTTTTAAACCCGTTTCTTTAACGTGTTTGCTGTTGTAACTTGCTCTATTTTGATTTCAGTTTCAATTGAATAACCAGTTATATTGTCATGCCATGCACCTTGCAAGTGTAGTTATTGCTGTGTAGTTTCCCACACTTATATTCTGTCTAAGCTGTTTTGTCTTAAATAGATATGATTCGAACTGTATCTATCTTGATTTGGCAACATAAACTAGAATGATATAGACAATACAGTGACCGTACTACATAGATATATGTTTGTTTCATGCTGTTATCCTGTCCACCTTACTACTGAAATTATCTTATCATATCTATCAGATCTCACTTTCGTAAGTGACCATGAAGGGATTGACAACCCCTTTATCGCGTTGGTTGCGAGGAGTTTATTTGTTTGTGTAGGTGCGAGGGACTCGTGCGTGGCCTCCTACTGGATTGATACCTTGGTTCTCAAAAACTGAGGGAAATACTTACGCTACTTTGCTGCATCTCCCTTTCCTCTCCAAGGGAAAACCAATGCAGTGCTCAAGAGGTAGCACATCACACTAGGGATACAAAAAGCATTGCTAGATTACTGGGTGATTCTCTAAGACACCGAGGGTCATAATAATAACTCCAACATATATGTCGAGGCAACAGAGTACCTCAACTCACTGGCTAGTGTGCTTATTCTGACCAAAAGGACGCCAGGAACGAAGGAAGGATTAGGAAATGCATCAGATTGTTTAGAAACCTGGAATGACTTGGACAACATAACAGCTGTAAATGCTCAAAAAGGATTTGAGACATCCTGCAAAAATGGTGGCATAACCACTTAACATCACAATATCAAGCTTCCGAGATCAACTGTCAACACACAGAAGTAGTAAGAACAGAACTGAGGCTTGAATCCAACAATCCTATAAGTCTACGGATTAGTAACACGTGATCCTGATAGAAAGATGAGAAAGCCTAGTTCTTAATCCCCGTAGAAGAGAAGAGGATGACTCAGATCAGAAGGGCATAAGATAAAGGAGTAAAAAGAGCCTTATGTTCCCTTCCACCATCAATTCCCTTATATAACTAAAGCATTTCTAGACACAACTTCTACCAGTTTGGCTTGGTAATCCTACAGGTAGTCAGGTTCTAATACCAAAGCTGCCAGGACCCCGATTCTAAGTCACATCGGTCTAGCATGTAACACATCATATCACTTTGCGGCCTCACGCACGGTATTCCCACGGGTGCCACCTTACCTGGCCCGGGACCATTTGCGCCTTTTGGCTCACGTATATGATAGTGTCACTAGCATCCATATGACAGGGAACCCGGGCCGACATGACTAGTCATGAACCCAAAGTGGCACTAACTTACGGGGACATGCATACATGAACCAACATCGAACGTGTCGGTCATCAGCATGTGAATCTAGGCTGTAGCAACTGGGCTAACAGGACTCCGGGAACCTGGGCTGTAGCAGGCTAGCAGGACTCCAGAAGTCACCACGTGACATTTCCCCGAACGGGCAGACACAGGAACGAAGTGGATCACATGCCGACCAGTCTAAGTGTTCCGGAGCTGTAGTGCTGGGCTAGCAGGACTCCGGTAAACCGAGCTGTAGCAGACTACCATGGCTCAGTGGAAGCGCCAGACTACATTTCCCCATAAGAGAGGCTACCAAGGATAGACAACTAGGTTGTCGGATCCCACACATACCAAGCATTTCAATCATACACACAATATGCTCGATATGTGCAAATACAACATGGCATCACAACAAGACTCTACGACTCCGAGTATCTATTCATTAGGCTCTGAGGAGCCAAGTATTACAAACATGGTTCTCATGACCCAACATACATAACATACAAGAAACAAGCGGAAGCATAAACATGTCTGAGTACAGACAACTACAAATGAAAAAGGCTGAGAAGCATGACTATCTACAAGACCCTCCCAAGGGTACAAGATCATAGCTGAGGTAACAAGCTAAACGTTGAAGTCTACGTGGAACTAATAGAGAGACTGAAGTCTCTCTACAAAAACATAAAATAAGCAAACGTGAGTACAAATGTACCCAGCAAGGCTTACATCAGAACTAGCTACATATGCATCGATATCAACAAAGGGGTGCTGGAGTTTGACTACAGCAAGAAGCTTTGACTCGGTAGCTATCCTAAACTACGACTGCAAGTAACTCTTTTGAGGTGGCGCACACGAGTCCACATATTCACCATATCACTACACCACTATGGACCCGCTCCCGACTCCCTACGAGAAGGCCATCCATAGCACTCACGCTTATCTTGCGAGTTTTAGAGTATCCATTTCAAGTTATCTATGAACTGCACAGGCAACCCAGAAGTCCTTTATCGCGGACACGTCTATTCGAATAGATGATGTTAACCCTGCAGGGGTGTACTTCTTCACACATGCTCTCGCCACTTACCACCATGTACACGTTGTGTATCTCGGCAACCTTCAAGCGGAAGCCTGGCAAGGGATTCGGCCACGACCTGACTAACCACACAAGTCTCTAGTCCAGGTTTATCGCCTATTCGGGTTCCATCCATAAGGAGATCCGGTCGGGGTGTCGCTCATGGCCCCAAACGATGTGAGCAGGGTTCCCAAGCCCACCTCGACGGATGGATCTATGCTTGGTACACCGTGCCATGGTGCCTAGTCTGTCCCAAGCCCACCTGTACCGGGTGCCACTTGGTAGACTACTAACACAACCTACAAACACCAGAAACTAGTTGCAACTCCTGGACAGAGATCAGGTTGATTAATAAGTCGAGAGGGGCACTTAAGCATTCCAATGCGTGGTAGTAACTGTTCATGGATCACAAACATAGAACTCAGTTCCTGAGGATGGCTGCAATGAGACAACCCACCATGTACTCCTACATGGCCTCTCACCGCTACCTTTACCAAATCATGTTCACAGACTTAGCTCTCAACAGTGGGACATGTTCACCACATTCCAATTCATCCCCGATGACTCAGACCTGACTCAACTCTAAGCAGTAGCAGGCATGACAAACAAGCATGAATGAGTAGGCACATCAGGGCTCAAACAACTCCTACTCATGCTAGTGGGTTTCATCTATTTACTGTGGCAATGACAGGTCATGCAGAGGAAAGGGGTTCAACTACCACAGCATGTAACAGTTGAATCATTGTTGTCCTAATGCAGTAAAATAGAGCAGAAGCGAGAGAGTGGGATTGTATCAGAATGAACAAGGGGTTTTTGCTTGCCTGGCACTTCTGAAGATAATATAGTTCTTCATCGGTGTCATCGATCTCATCGTCGGAACATACGTCTATCGAGGGGAAACAACCACCGACAAACACAAAAGGAACCACAATCAAAGCAATGCACATTCATATGAATGATATCTAATATTAAGGTACTTAATTGACCTAGTGCAACAGTTAGTCATATTCATTGAAGTGGAATTCAAACATATAGCAAATTCCAACTCCAAAACTAATTACCATTTATTCCATAATCATGAATTGTCCTATTCAGTGAGGTTAACTTCTTCAAAATGCATGAAAATGCCATATTCCAATTCTTTGGATTTTTCTGATCATTTTTTATATATAAATTATTTCATTCTGAGTTATAGATTATTTTCTATGATTTTTAGAAGTTTTGCTAAATTTCTGGAATTCCTGATTTAATTAAACGCAGAAAGCTTTATTGCGTCAGCACTGCGTCATGCCCGTGTCAGCGAGTCAATGGCGCTGACCAAAGTCAAACCTGATGTGTGGGGTCCACACGTTAGTGACACTGTGTTAAACAGGGGGGTTATTTCTAATCTAATTAAAAGATTAGGGCGCCAGGACCCACTGTCAGTGTGACGGGGGGGTTAATTAGCACGGTTTGACCGGTTTGGCCGGCGGTTAGTCGCCGGCGAGGCCGAACGCGGCAGAGCGCTTCGGGTTCATCGCTTCGGCGACCATTTGGGCGGCGGAGGCCACGGGCGAGGAGCCAGGGCTCGTCCGTGTCTTCTGGAGCAAGCGGGAGAGGCGGGGGTGGCCTGAGCTCGCCGGAAACGAGCTCGGGGCGGCGGCCGGAGCACGGCCAGGTGCACGCGGGGTGCTGCGGGGCACGACAGGAGCTGTGGGTGGCGGCGTTGGTCTTCTGGGAGGTTGCTAAGTGCGGTGACGTGCGCGGGTGTGAGCTGCGATGGCCCTGGCCACGACGGCGACATGGCCGATGGCGTGGCGCTCGCGGGTTCAACGGTTAGCAGGGCTACGACACAAAATCGAGCACGGGGAAGGAGGGGAAATGGAGGAGAGCTCACAGCGGTCTCGATGGCGTCGTGTGCGAGCTCGGGGATGCACTGGTGCGGCCGGAATGACGACGGCGATCTTGGGCGGCCAGAGGTGAAGACGATGACGGTGGCGGCGATGCAGCGCATCCCTGGTCGCTTGGCTCGTCGAGGACGATGCAGGCGACGAGGTGGAGCACCCGGACATGAAGAGAGGGCGAGGGGAAGGTAGTGGCTACGCAGGCAGTGAGCAGCGGCGACGAGCTCCGCTCGGTCCAGCGAGAAAGAGAGCAGTAGGGGAGGGGATGAGGAGGGGAGAGAGCGAGTGGGGCCTGGGGGGGTGCGTGGCGTCCTCAGCCAACTCCGAACGGTCGGTGGCAAGCAGGAGGTGGCAATGCGCGTGCGCGCGCGCGCCGCAGACACACGCCCCTGTCCTCCTGTCGAGAGCATAGGGACGACTGGCGTTAGCCAGTCAGCTGGGCCGGTTGCTGGGCCAGAGCAGATGGCCGCCAGGTAAGCCCATGTAAGGTTTTTTCCTTCTCTGTTTTCTTTTCTATTTCGGACATTTGTTTTAATTTGGTTTTTGAACCAAATCAATTTATTTTCTTCTGAAAATTAATTTAGGAAATAATTGAATTATTCCAAAACCCCACACTAAAAATCAGAATTGTTGGAGCTGTTGAATATGTATATAGAATTTAAAAGCCCCAATTCAAATACTTATAGTTTAATTCAAAAATCCATAAATGACCTGGAAAAGTGTGCATCATTTTTGGCAAAGGTTCTAGACCAATTCAAAAATCATGAACTTTTCTAAAGGGCACTTTGGGTTCATTGAAAATATTTTTATTTTGATCCTAGTTGCATTTCATTTGGTGCTAGGGTTTGAACATCCCCAGTTCAATTTCATTTGAAATTTAACATGATGCATGGATGCTTTAATGCAACTAATGAGAAGCAAATTCTAGGGCTGTGACAGGTATGGGCACTCCCCTTGGCTTCCTCCAAGCTTGGGGGAGGTGCCCTAGTATCGTATCACCCCCACTATATTTTGCCTTTACTTATCTTAGTTCGATCCATAGTTATGTTTTGCTTTAGATGAATAAAAGTTTAGTTCGATCCTTTCTTTTCAAAGAGTTTTGCTTAGTGATCTATCCTCGTAATCGTGTGCGAGATATATAATAAAGTTTAGTTTGAGTTTTTGCTTTCTTTTACTTTCAAGTTCCAATAAAAAGGAAGGAAATAAATGAAAAAGATCATATGCTAATCTTATGGTAGGTGATGACACCACATAAGGAAAAGTATAAGTATAAAATTTTATTAGAGATTGACAAACATAGCATTGGTCAATGATGCAACTCATGAAAGAATTAATAAGGGAAGAGAAGATTCACATATAAATACACTATCCTGAAAATATTTTGTGATTGTGAGCCCCCATCAAAATATTATATGCCAAAATTGTTGACGTTGGACAAGGAAGACATCTTAATGATTTATGTTTGTTCATATTCACACAGAAGTTATATTGTCATAGATCCTTAAACATGTGGTGCTTGCCCCCATCTTTGCTAGCCAAAAACTCCGCACTAAGTAGAGATACTACTTGTGCATCCAAAAACCCTTAAACCCAATCATATTTTCAAGTGTCCACCATACTTACCTCAGGATTGAGTAAGATCCTTCAAGTAAGTTGTCATCGGTGCAATAAGGCAATAAAAATTGTTTCTGAAAGTGTGAGATCATTTAGTGTAAGAGAAAATTGAGCGTTGTACGAACTTGTGATGGTGAAGAATAAAAGCGACAGACTGCATAATAAAGGTTGCCATCACAAGGGGCAATACAACATGACATTCATTTGCACTAAGGGGTTGAGCATATGAACAAATAAGCGCATGGCAACCTCTGCTTCCCTCTGCGAAGGGCCTATCTTTTACTTTTATGTCTTTACTTTTATGCATGAGTCAAAGTTTTCTCTCTATTCACTTTTATTTTTCTCCTTTGGCAAGCATCATGTGGTGAGGAAAGATCTAGGCACATATGTCCAGTTGAATATGGGTAGCATAAGTTATTATTGTTGACATTACCACTGAGGTGAATACGTTGGGAGGCGAAACTATAATCCCCTATCTTTCTATGTGTCCGATTGAAACATTTTGCTCATGTGTATGCGGTGAGTTTTAGCAATCATAGAAGACTATATGATGTTGAGTATCTGGACTCACCTAAAGGCTCCAATACGCGACTCTTCCTCAAAAGATGATGAATTGTAGTTGCAAAGTTGACTGAGAACATAGTTTGTTGATTTCTAATAGAGTTTATGCTTTATACTTCGATAGTGTGATGAATTGTTACTTATTCATGAGAAGTCTATGATAAAAGTTTTATGTTAAAGTTTGTTCCTGTTATAATAATTCATATGATGCTTCTATGTTCGTATTTTTTTATCGACACCTCTCTCTCTAAGCATGTGGACATGTTTTTTGATTTCGGTTTTGCTTGAGGACAAGCGAGCTCTAAGCTTGGGGGACTTGATACATCCATTTTGCATCATGTTTTATTACTGTTATTTATGGTGTTTTTATGCATAATATGATTTTTGGAGTAATTCTAATGCCTTTTCTCTCATAATATGCAAGGTACACACAAAGAGGGAGAATTCCGGCAGGTGGAAATCTGGACCTGGAAAATCTACATTAGGCCACCTATTCTGCACAACTCCAAACAAGGTAAAACTTTACAGAGATTTTTTATGGAATATATGAGGAATATTGGAGCCAATAAGTACCAGAGTGGGCCCACCAGGTGGGCACAACCCACCTGGGCGTGCCAGGGAGCCCAAGCGCGCCCTGGGGGGGTTGTGCTCCCCTCGGCCCACCTCCGGTGCCCATCTTCTGGTATATAAGTCATTTTGACCTAAAAAAAATTAAGGAGATGACTTTCGGGACGGAGCACCGCCATCTCGAGGCGGAACTTGGGTAGGAGCACTTTTGCCCACCGGCGGAGCGATTCCGTCGGGGGAACTTCCCTCTCGGAGGGGGAAGTCATGGTCATCATCATCACCAACAACTCTCCCATCTTGGGGAGGGAAATCTCCATCAACATCTTCAACAACGCCATCTCCTCTCAAACCCTAGTTCATCTCTTGTGTTCAATCTTTGTACTAGAACTATAGATTGGTGCATGTGGGTGACTAGTAGTGTTGATTACATCTTCTAGTTGATTACTATATGGTTTATTTGGTGGAAGATTATATGTTCAGACCCATTATCCTATTTAATACCCCTCTGATCTTGAGCATGTTTATCACTTGTGAGTAGTTACATTTGTTCTGGAGGTCATGGGAGAAATCATGTTGCAAGTAATCATGTGAACTTGATATGTGTTTGATATTTTGATAGTATGTATGTTGTGATTCCCTTAGTGGTGTCATGTGAACGTCGACTACATGACACTTAACCATATTTGGGCCTAAGGGAATGCATTGTGGAGTAGTTATTAGATGATGGGTTGTGAGAGTGACAGAAGCTTAAACCCTAGTTTATGCGCTATTCCGTAAGGGACCGATTGGATCCAAAAGTTTAATGCTATGGTTAGGATTTATCCTTAATACTTTTCTCGTAGTTGCGGATGCTTGCGAGGGGGTTAATCATAAGTAGGAGTTTTGTTCAAGTAAGAACAACACCTAAGCACCGTTGAGGGAGTCCTGGATTAGGGGGTCTCCGGACAGCCGGACTATCTCCATTGGCCGGACTGTTAGACTATGAAGATACAAGGTTGAAGACTTCGTCTCGTGTCCGGATGGGACTCTACTTGGCGTGGAAGGCAAGCTAGGCAATACGGATATGGATATCTCCTCCTTTGTAACCGACCTTGTGTAACCCTAACCCTCTCCGGTGTCTATATAAACCGAAGGGTTTTAGTCCGTAGGACAACAATCACAACATACAATCATACCATAGGCTAGCTTCTAGGGTTTAGCCTCTCTGATCTCGTGGTAGATCTACTCTTGTACTACCCATATCATCAATATTAATCAAGCAGGACGTAGGGTTTTATCTCCATCAAGAGGGCCCTAACCTAGGTAAACATTGTGTCCCCTGCCTCCTGTTACCATCCGGCCTAGACGCACAGTTCAGGACCCCCTACCCGAGATCCGCCGGTTTTAACACCGAGATTGGTGCTTTCATTAAGAGTTCCTCTGTGTCGTCACCTTTAGGCCCGATGGATCCTCCAATCATCAACAACGATGCGGTCCAGGGTATGACCTAGCTCTGTCGCCAAACAGTACCCCAGAGGCTGCGCCCGTATTAGCTCCGACCCTTAGCTCAGAGCCAACTGCGCCAGTCGAGGACGGGTGGTTAGACACCGCCTCGGGGGCTGCAGTCTCAATGGCGATCGAGCCAAACACCAACATAATCCTCTGCGCAGCCCGTGACTCCAAGGTGCCGGACTCTTTTCTGGACTCTGAACCATCCGCGCCTCTGCCAATCGAATCCGATTGGGCGCCGATCATGGAATTCACCGCCGCAGATATCTTTCAGCACTCGCCCTTTGGCAACATTCTGAATTCACTAAGGTCTCTCTCTTTGTCAGGAGAGCCCTGGCCGGATTATGGCCAACAGGATTGGGATGCGGACGACGAAGAAATTCGACGCCCACCCACCACCCACTTCGTAGCCACTGTCGATGATTTAACCGACATGCTCGACTTCGACTCCGAAGACATCGACGGTATGGACGACGATGTAGGAGACGAACATGAACCAACACCTATAGGGCACTGGAAAGCCACCTCGTCATATGACATATACATGGTGGATACACCCAAAGAAGGCAATGGCAATGGGATAGCGGAGGATGACCCCTCCAAGAAGCAACCCAAACGCCGACGTCAGCGGCGCCGCTCTAAGTCCCGCCAAAGCAAAAGTGGTGATACCAGCACAGGAGATAATAACACTCCGGATAGTGCCGAAGAAAACAACAAACCCCTCCAGCAAGATTTAGAGCAGGAGGATGGAGGAGCCAGCTCTCCTGAGAGAGCGGCAAACGGAGAGGAGGAGGATGACAATCACATGCCCCACTTCGAAGACGAGGCAAGCCTCGACGAAGATGAATTCCTGTACCAGAGGATCCCGTCAAACAAGAGCGCTTCAAGCGCCGGCTTATGGCCACGGCAAATAGCCTGAAGAAAAAGTAGCAGCAGCTTCAAGCTGATCAAGATCTGCTAGCTGACAAATGGACTGAAGTCCTCGTGGCCGAGGAATATAAACTCGAGCGCCCCTCCAAGAGTTACCCAAGGCACAGGTTACTACCCCGACTGGAGGAAGAAGCATATGATACGGCTGATCGGCCACCTCGTGGCCGTGATAGAGAGGCATTCCAGCCAAAAGCTCAGCCTCCACCCCAACGCCATTCAAATAAAAAGGCATGGGGAGATACGCCAGACCTGCGAGACATATTGGAGGACAAGGAAAAGCATTCAAGATCGATCTACGGATCACGAGGGCGCACCACTCTGCGAGACGACAAACGCGACGCCAGATACAGTAAAAGCAAATCCGGCCGGGCCAAACACAGCGGGCAAGACCCATTCGAGCTGCGGCGCGATATAGCCCAATACAGAGGCGCCGCACACCCCTTATGCTTCACAGACGAAGTAATGGAACATCAATTCCCAGAAGGTTTCAAACATGTAAATATTGAATCATACGACGGCACAACAGATCCCGCAGTATGGATTGAGGACTTCCTCCTCCACATCCACATGGCCCGCGGTGATGACTTACACGCCATCAAATACCTCCCACTAAAGCTCAGAGGACCAGCGCGACATTGGCTTAACAGCTTGTCAGCGGACTCCATTAGCTGTTGGGAAGATCTGGAAGCCGCATTGCTCGACAACTTTCAGGGCACTTATGTGCGACCAGCAGACGCCGATGATTTGAGCCACATAATTCAGCACCAGAAGAGTCGTCCAGGCAATTCTAGACTCAGTTCCTTACAAAGAAAAATCAAATCGTCGACTGTCTGGATGCGGAGGCCTTAGCGGCTTTCAAGCACAACATCCGAGACGAGTGGCTAGCCCACCACCTTGGTCAGGAAAAGCCGAAATGTATGGCAGCTCTCACGACGCTCATGACCCGCTTTTGTGCGGGAGAAGACAGCTGGCTGGCTCGCAGTAATAACATATCAAAGAACCATGGTACCTCAGATACCAAGGACGACAATAGCAGGTCACGTCGCAACAAGCATAAGCGCCACATTAACAGCGAAAATATTGAGGATACGATAGTCAATGCCGGATTCAAAGGCTCCAAACCTGGTCAGGGGAAAAAGCCATTCAAACAAAGTACGCCGGGTCCGTCCAACTTGGACCGTATACTCGATCGCTCGTGTCAAATACACGGCACCCTAGACAAGCTAGCCAATCACACCAACTAGGATTGTTGGGTGTTCAAGCAGGCTGGAAAGTTAATTGCCGAAAACAAGGACAAGGGGCCGGATAGCGATGACGAGGAGGAGCCCCGGCAGCCGCACACTGGAGGACAGAAGAGGTTTCCCTCGCACGCACGGACGGTGAACATGATATACACAACCCACATCCCCAAGAGGGAGCGGAAGCGTGCACTCAGGGACGTATATGCGTTGGAGCCAGTCGCCCCAAAGTTCAACCCTTGGTCCTCCTGTCCGATCACCTTCGATCGCAGGGACGACCTCACTAGTATCCGTCATGGCGGATTCGCCGCACTGGTCCTAGACCCAATCATCGACGGATTTCACCTCACTCGAGTCCTTATGGACGGCGGCAGCAGCCTGAACCTGCTTTATCAGGACACGGTGTGCAAAATGGGTATAGACCCCTCAAGGATCAAACCCACAAAAACGACCTTTAAGGGCGTCATTCCAGGTGTAGAGGCCCATTGCACAGGCTCAATTACACTGGAAGTGGTCTTCGGATCCCCGGATAATTTCCTAAGCGAAGAGCTAATCTTCGATATAGTCCCGTTCCGCAGTGGTTATCACGCGTTGCTCGGGCGAACCGCATTTGCTAGATTCAATGCGGTACGGCATTATGCATACGTCAAGCTCAAGATGCCAGGACCTCGCGGAGTTATTACAGTCAATGGAAACACAGAGCGCTCTCTCCGAACAGAGGAGCACACCGCAGCCCTCGCAGCAGAAGCGCAAAGCAGCCTCTCAAGGCAATCAACCAGTTTGGCGCTTCACAGCCCGGACACCTTCAAGCGCGCTCGGGGCAATCGGCAAATAGACCGCCTAGCGCGATCTGAGCTCGCGTAGCAATACGGCGGCCACCCCAATCCCAGCCCAGCGGCGAAACTCGTGCCGCGCGTACATAATTACGCATTAAACATACCATGGGCACAGGTGGGGAAGGGGGCACAACTGCGGCACGCCCCAAAACGTGGCTTAAACCGAACTAGGGGCTTCCCGTTTGGTTATTTTTCTTTTTTCTTTCAGGACCTTAATCTCTGGAAACACTGTCCGTCAGCACTATTGCCGAACACATGATGCAGCAACCAAGGAGGCAGACAGCTACGTCATACCACAGAATTCTCAGGTTGATTACAGTAACGAGCGAAATATTCGATTTCATATCATTCCTCAGCTTGCCCTTGGAAGGGACATAGTCCTACTCTTTGCTTATCGCACTATCTGTATCTCTCTGCTTTAATGCAATTTTTTTAATAAACAATGCATGACATTACGACTATTATCGCATTCTTGTTATATATATATGTGTTCATTAATGACGCCTTGCAACCGTACACCTTGGTACGGCTAATACACCAGGGGCTTACGTACCTCATAATATGGTGTGAAAAGTCTGAAAACTTTCACAAGTGCGGCACCCCGAACTTATAACATTATATGCATCAGCTCTGAATCATGTCTTTGGTCAAATGTTGGGTTTGCCCGGCTCCTATGTTTTGGTACCTTACATTCCGCTCTATCGGCTAAGGTAGCGCTAGGAGAACTACTGCGATTATGCCCTGATTCTGCCAGGCTTAGCACCTCAGTAGAGAAAGCTAAAACTGACTGTCATGATAAGGTGAGAGACTGGTCGCTGTTCGGCGAGGATTTTCGAGTCCCTAAAGACTTATGCCGCTTAGGGCGAGGGGCCGGCCCTGTACGGCTTACAAGCGTGTATCGTGCCCCAAATTCGGCCTTCCGAATATCAGGGGCTTCGCCGAAATTTAAAATTATAGAATTCTATGGCTAAGTGAGAGTGATAAAGCATTATTAGTCCGGTTGCCTTGTTCGTTGTGCTGAGGACCTCCCTCGAAGGACCCAAATATGGGAACAAGAGTGCTCAGGTTTATCCCGAACACCCCAGCACTCGTGGCATGGGGGCAGAAGCCGAGGACTAGCCATCTCTCAGATTGGATAAACGGCCAAACAGAAGGTAATATTTTAAATTCAAACAAGCGTTGCATAGCACATATGAAACAAGTTTTCATAAATACAGGATAAAACGAGCAAGTCTCATTCAAATAGTACATCTTTTGAACACTCATCCGCGATAAGACGGGCACCCGACAGAACACCCTCGTAGTACATCTCAGGGTGGCGGTGCTCCTTGCCCTCCGGTGGCCTCTCCTTGACCAGCTTCACGGCGTCTAGCTTGACCCACTGCAATTTCACATGGGCGAAAGCCCAGCGTGCACCTTCAATGCAGACAGATCGCTTGACAACCTCCAGCCTCGGGCAGGCATCCACAAGCCGCCTCACCAGGCCGAAGAAGCTGTTCGGAAGGGCGTCGCCCGGCCACAGCCGGACTATAAAGCTCTTCATGGCCTGATCGGCCGCCTTATGTAGCTCGACCACCTGCTTCAGCTGGCCGCTCATTGGCACCGGATGTTCGGCCTCAGCATACTGTGACCAGAACAGCTTCTCCGTCGAGCTTCCGTCCTCAGCCTGGTAAAATTGTGCGGCATCGGACACACTGCGGGGCAAATCTGCGAATGCTCCTAAAGAGCTCCGGATCCGGGTAAGTAATTGGTAATTTACTTTTACATGCTTTCTTTGCATATAGAAAGCCTTACCTGCCGCTATCTTCTTCATCGCGTCGATCTCTTGGAGGGCCTTTTGGGCTTCGGCCCTGGCACTTTTTACACTCTCGAGGGCCGCGGCAAGCTCAGACTCCCGCATCTTGGAGTCAAGCTCCAACGCCTCGTGCTTCGCCACAAGAGCCTGGAGCTCTTGCCGCACCTCGCCCACCCGAGCCTCGTGCTTCTCTCGCTCGGTGCGCTCCTTGGCCGCTGTATCTTCGGCCTTGGTTAGCGCTTGGTTCAGGGTCGCCACCTCGGTCGTGGCCCGTGGCAGACATACGATGATCCTGTCATTTTGCAATCGCATCCTCTCTTATATATATATATACATAAGACAGGGTATTACTTACCCTTGTTCTCCTCGAGCTGCCTCTTGGAAAGGCCAAGCTCTTTCCTGGACCCCTCGAGGTCCTGCTTTAGTATGGAGACCTCCGCAGTCAGTGCGGCGGACGCCAGCAGCGAAGCCTGCATACGCATATTGACATACTTATATTAGACTCCTGCGATATTATTTGATCCTCTGTTCGGCTTTTCTTTGTGAACACCGAACAAAGCATCAGGGGCTACTGTCTATGCGGTAATATTTCTACTACATTTTAAAACACATACCTCAAAGCCTGTTAGAAGGCTGGTACAGGCTTCAGTCAATCCGCTCTTGGCAAACTGAACCTTCTGGATCACCGCACTCATGATAGTGCGGTGCTCCTCGTCGATGGAAGCGCTGCGAAGCGCTTCCAGCAGTTTGTCCGGTGCCTCTGGATGGACATAGGTCACCGGCACAGGCGTCTTGCCCCTCTTAGAAGGAGGCCGCCTGCCCGAGCCTGGAACCGCTGGAGGTTCCGGCGCGGTGTTCGGCTGAGGGCCGAACTCGGAGCTCTCAGGGGCCCCGTCCCCTCGACTCCCGGAGTCCGGAAGGTCGCCTTGAGGCACCTCCGGGACTGTCTCCCCTTGATCCGGTGCCTCTTGAGACAACACCTCGGCGTCGTCGGCAGGATGAGGGGAGGTGGCAGTCGGGACTGGATCGCTATCCATGTCCGACAAGCCCAAGGAGCCGTCCGATGATACATCAATACTGGCTCGTGGCGGCCTGCATAATTGTGTTCGGCGTTAGGGAAAGAAGTGCGACAAAGGAATCCTATGAGTTACCCTGGTATCCGAATACTTACGATCTCCCCGGGGGCTTGACCCTGGGCAACCACTCGTCTTCGCCTTCGTCGGCGGCGGTGGAACTGTCCGGAAGGAGAGTCCTTCCCTTCTTGGACCCTCCGGCCTCCCCAGTTGGGGCGGCCTTCCTTTTCTTGTCTCCCCCAGTCGGTGGGGGAGCATCTTCTTCTTCTTCTTCCTCGTCTTCGGGGGAAGAGTGCGCCGCAGATTCATCGGACGGTGAGTCCGACGACGCCTGGCATCAGGAACTCTTTCAGGTTCCCTTGGCCTTCTTGGTCTTCTCCGGCACCGTATAAGGGGCCGGAGTCAACATCTTTGCCAGAAGAGCGTCTACGGGGCCTTCGGGCAAAGGAGCCGGACAGTCGATCTGTCCGGCCATCTTCTGCCAGTCCTGTTAAAGGTACGGGAGTTTAGATCCCGCATAGAGTCAATCTATGTAAAAAAAATAAGTATCCTGTGAAAGGAAAAGCAGCTTACCACATTGGCTTGGCGCTTTGCGCTGAATCCGCGACCCTCAGTAATAGGGGGGACCTTGGCACTTTTGAACAGCACCCTCCAGGCGTCTTCATGAGTCGTGTCGAAGAGCCTGTTCAGAGTTCGATGCTGCGCCGGATTGAACTCCCACAAGTTGAACTCCCGTTGTTGGCACGGGAGTATCCGGCGGATGAGCATAACCTGGACTATGTTGACAAGCTTAAGCTTCTTGGCCACCATGTTTTGAATACATGTTTGGAGTCCGGTCAGCTCTTTCGAACTACCCCAGGGCAGGCCCTTCTCTTTCTAGGAGGTGAGCCGCGTGGGGATGCCAGATCGGAACTCGGGGGCCGCTGCCCATGCAGGGTCGCGCGGCTCGGTGATATAGAACCACCCCGATTGCCACCCCTTTATGGTTTCCACAAAGGAGCCCTCGAGCCATGTTAGGTTGGGCATCTTGCCCACCATGGCACCTCCGCACTCCGCCTGGCGGCCGCCCACCACCTTTGGCTTGACATTGAAGGTCTTCAGCCATAAGCCGAAGTGGGGCTTGATGCGGAGGAAGGCCTCGCACATGACGATAAACGCCGAGATGTTGAGGATGAAGTTCGGGGCAAGATCGTGGAAATCCAGGCCGTAATAAAACATGAGCCCCCAGACGTAGGGATGGAGAGGGAATCCCAGTCCGCAGAAGAAATGGGTGAGGAATACTCCCCTCTCATGGGGCCTAGGGGTGGGGATGAGCTGCCCCTCATCTGGGAGCCGGTGCGCGATGTCGTCAGCCAGGTATCTGGCTCTCCTCAGTTTCTTGATGTCTCCCTCCGTGACGGAGGAGACCATCCACCGGCCTCCTGCTCCGGACATGATTGGAGAAGGTCGAGGTGGGAAGTGCGGACTTGGGCGCTAGAGCTCGAGTGTGCGAAAACGGATGGGTAAGGGAGGAAGAAGGCGTGGATAGAAAGGTGAATCCTTATCCCTTTATATGGGCGGACGAAGCTAAGCGTCCCCACTTGCCTGGTAAAACTCGCATATCCCCCAAGCGCCGCAATTGATGGCGCGGTTGGGTTACCCACGCCCGTATTGATGAGAATCCCGTAATAAGGGGACACGATCTCTGCTTTGACAAGACGTGTCGAAAAACTGCCTCGCGTTATGTGCGGGGCTGGTTAAAAGAAACGGTTCGAATAATCACCGGGCCATGACGTAACGTCATGCTGCCAAAACAAGCCAGCAAATTAGATCTG
This sequence comes from Triticum urartu, assembly GCF_003073215.2. Classification (NCBI taxonomy): domain Eukaryota; kingdom Viridiplantae; phylum Streptophyta; class Magnoliopsida; order Poales; family Poaceae; genus Triticum; species Triticum urartu. The sequence goes on from NC_053025.1 coordinate 78,228,182, forward strand.
CGAAAATATTATTCTCTCTGCGGTGGAATGTGGAACTTATTTTGCAGGGTTGGACACTATCCTCATATTCAAATTCTTCTGTGATGTACTCGGAGAAGGAACCCACCTTGCAATGCCGAAGACAATACTGCGCGCCGGACTCATTGTCATTGAAGCCTGGTTCAGGGGCTACTGAGGGAGTCCTGGATTAGGGGGTCTCCGGACAGCCAGACTATCTCCATTGGCCGGACTGTTAGACTATGAAGATACAAGATTAAAGACTTCGTCTCGTGTCCGGATGGGACTCTACGTGGCGTGGAAGGCAAGCTAGGCAATATGGATATGGATATCTCCTCCGTTGTAACCGACCTTGTGTAACCCTAACCCTCTCCGGTGTCTATATAAACCGAAGAGTTTTAGTCCGTAGGACAACAATCACAACATACAATCATACCATAGGCTAGCTTCTAGGGTTTAGCCTCTCCGATCTCGTGGTAGATCTACTCTTGTACTACCCATATCATCAATATTAATCAAGCAGGATGTAGGGTTTTACCTCCATCAAGAGGGCCCGAACCTGGGTAAAACATCGTGTCCCGTGCCTCCTGTTACCATCCGGCCTAGACGCACAGTTCGGGACCCCCTACCCGAGATCCGCCGGTTTTGACACCGACAACCGTCCACCCACATATGAAATTATCAAAGTAGCGAACACGAATCCAATCAACATAATGAAAGTGACTAGATGAAATTCCCGTGTACCCTCAAGAACGCTTTGCCTATTATAAGAGACCGTTTTGGCATGTCCTTTACCTCAAAAGGATTGGACTACCTTGCAACACTTTTGTTACTATTATCATTACTTGCTCATTACAAAATATCTTGCTATCAAACTACTCTATTACTCACAATTTCAGCACTTGCAGACATTACCTTGCTGAAAACCACTTGTTATTTCCTTCTGCTCCTCGTTGGGTTCGACACTCTTACTTATCGAAAAGAGCTGCGATTGATCCCCTATAGTTGTGGTTCGTCACTATGCTATGTACCAGACCTAATGTTTGCCTTGCCATAAGTTTGGGAGGGAGGTACCAATGTAATCCAGGAGTGGCTCACTGGACAGCGGTCAAGAACATCCGAAAGTACCTGAAAAGGACCAAGGATATGTTTCTCATTTATGGAGGTGACGAAGAGCTCGTCGTAAAGGGTTACGTTGATGCTAGCTTCGACACTGATTCGTATGACTTAAGTCACAAACCGGATACGTTTTTATACTGAATGGTGGAGTTGTCAGTTGGTGCAGTTCCAAGCAGAGAGTCGTGGTGGGATCTACATGTGAAGCAGAGTACATAGCTGCTTCGGAAGCAACACATGAAGGGGTCTGGATGAAGGAGTTCATATCCGATCTAGGTGTAATACCTAGTTCATAGGGTCCAATGAAAATATTTTGTGACAACACTAGAGAAATTGCCTTGGCGAAGGAATCCAGGTTTCACAAGAGAACCAAGCACATCAAGAGACGCTTCAACTCCATTTGTGAAAAGGTCAAGGATGGAGACATAGAAGTTTGCAAAATACATACGGATCTGAATGTAGCAGACCCGTTGACTAAGCCTCTTCCACGAGCAAAACATGATCTGCACCAAGATTCCATGGGTGTTAGATTCATTACTATGTGATCTATATTATTGACTCTAGTGCAAGTGGGAGACTGAAGGAAATATGCCCTAGAGGAAATAAAAAATTTGTTATTTAATATTTACTTATTCATGATAAAGGTTTATTATTCATGCTAGAATTGTATTGATCGGAAACTTAAATACATGTGTGAATACATAAACAAATACCGTGTCCCTAGTAAGCCTCTACTAGACTAGCTCGATGATCAAAGATGGTTAAAGTTTCCTAACCATAGACATGTGTTGTCATTTGGTAACAATATCACATCATTAGGAGATTGATGTGATGGACAAGACCCATCCATTAGCTTAGCATGATGATTGTTCAATTTATTGCTATTGTTTTCTTAATGTCAAATACATATTCCTTCGACTATGAGATTATGCAACTCCCGGATACCAGAGGAATACCTTATGTGCTATCAAATGTCACGACATAACTGGGTGATCATAAAGATGCTCTGCAGGTATCTCCGAAGGTGTTTGTTGAGTTGACATAGATCGAGATTAGGATTTTTCATTCCGAGTATCAAAGTGGTATCTCTGGGCTCTCTCGGTAATACACATCATAAGAAGCCTTGCAAGCGAAGTGACTAATGAGTTAGCTACGGGATGATGTATTACGAACGACTAAAGAGATTTGCCGGTAATGAGATTGAACTAGGTATGAAGATACCGATGAACGAATCTCAGGCAAGTAACATACCGATGGACAAAGAGAATTACGTATTTTGTCATAAGGTTCGACCGATAAAGATCTTCGTAGAATATGTAGGAGCCAATATGGGCATCCAGGTTCCGCTATTGGTTATTGACCAGAGAGGTGTCTGATACGTCTCCAACATATCTATAATTTTTTATTGTCCCATGCTGTTATATTATCATTCTTGGATGTTTTACAATCATTTTATAGCAACTTTATGTCATTTTTTGGGGACTAGCCTATTGACATAGTGCCCAGTGCCAGTTGCTGTTTTTTTCTTGTTTTTTACTTTGCAAAAAGTCAATATATACCAAACGGAGTCCTAACGCATCGAAACTTTTTGGACATTTTTTCTGGATCGAAAGACACACGATGGGCCAAGGAAGTACCAGAGGGGGGCACCGAGGGGAGCACAACCCACCTGGGCGCGCCTAGGGGCCTATGCGCGCACTGGTGGGTGATAACCCACAAGTATAGGGGATCGCAACAGTTTTCGAGGGTAGAGTATTCAACCCAAATTTATTGATTCGACACAAGGGGAGCCAAAGAATATTCTCAAGTATTAGCAGTTGAGTTGTCAATTCAACCACACCTGGAAACTTAATATCTGCAGGAAGGTATTTAGTAGCAAAGTAGTATGATAGTAGTGGTAACGATAGCAAAAGGTAACGGTAGCAAAAGTAATATTTTTGGGTTTTATAGTGATGGTAATAGTAGCAACAGAAAAGTAAATAAGCGAAGAACAATATAGGAAAAGCTCGTAGGCAATGGATCGGTGATAGTCATACGTGCTTATGGAAAAGAACTTGCATGCCATCTTTTGTCCTACCCTCCTGTGGCAGCGGGGTCCTAATGGAAACTAAGGGATATTAAGGCCTCCTTTTAATAGAGTACCGGACCAAAGCATTAACACATGGTGAATACATGAACTCCTCAAACTATGGTCATCACCGGTAAGTATCCCGATTATTGTCACTTCGGGGTTAACGGATCATAACACATAATAGGTGACTATAGACTTGCAAGATAGGATCAAGAACTCTCATATATTGAAGAAAACATAATAGGTTCAGATCTGAAATCATGGCACTCGGGCCCTAGTGACAAGCATTAAGCATAGCAAAGTCATAGCAACATCAATCTCAGAACATAGTGAATACTAGGGATCAAACCCTAACAAAACTAACTCGATTACATGATAAATATCATCCAACCAATCACCGTCCGGCAAACCTACGATGCAATTACTCACGCACGGCGGTGAGCATCATGAAATTGGTGATGGAGGAAGGTTGATGATGACAATGGCGACTGTCGTGGAAACGTCACGGCAGATGTCCTTAGTGTCAGGACTTAGTCGCGAGGCCAACACATCTATGTGGTAGCTTGAGAGGGGTTGATCAGGACGAGAGACGCGATGTTTTACCTAGGTTCGGCCCCTCACGGTGGAGGTAAAAGCCTACATCCTGCTTCATTGATATTGATGATGATGATGATCACGGTTACAAGAGTGCTCTATCTTGAGAGCTATTGTCTAAACCTAACTTGTCCAACTCGTGGAACTTGTCCATCTTTTCCCTTTTGGGGAGCCCTGCCCCTCCTTATATATGTTGGAGGGGCGGTTTACATGTGGAGTCCTATTAGGATTAGGACTAGTCTATCTCTAATACAATCCGGATACAAGTCCAGGTGTTAACTCCTTGTAAGATAAATGTTCCTCATGCCTTTCCTCTTAAACCGGCCCACCATTAAACGTGAATCGACCTTCTGGGCCTTGGGCCTTGTCATCCGTCTGTCCCACATGCCGGATCACCAATGAGTCATAATGGCCAGGTGGGTTGCTTGTAAACCGCCAGGTCAGGGCGGGTCGCCAGTAACTCGCCAAGTGTCAGCGGGGTCTTCAGATAAACCGCCAAGTCCTGGCCGGGTTAACTTCTGGCCGGTTTACGCCGCGGGGTATATCCCCGACATTAGCCCCCAAGTTTAGTTTGGATTTATTCATGGTAAACTTATGCTGCAAAATAAACACAAGAACAAATTTGACAGGTTATGCTCCGGGTTAAGAATTTTTGTAAACTGGTACCTGATCATCCTTAAGTCCTTGTTATTTCCTCCTTCTGAGAAATCCGGGTTAACAGACCCGCTTCATAATCAATTTGCCGACATTGGTTTGTCACCGAGAAATATTGTGAAGAATAACTCCTTTGACTCAGCTCCCAAAGCGCCGGTTTAAGAAATATGGGTATGAAAATACTTATCTGATATTCAGCCAGTTTGAAGATGTAAAACTTGCCGGTTTAATATTACCAAAATGGACGGTTTATAAATATTGATGGCGCCGGGTCATAATTGTTGTCGACACCGGGTCATGTAAATGATCTTCCTGATTTGCTCAAAACTGATAAAATGAAGATGTCCTCCTTTATATGCATAATACCTGTAGCCCCCAAGTCTTAAGAGGAGAACACAGTGATAACTTAAGACTTGCTCCAATAAGTGTTTCAACCTTGAAGAAATCCGATTAGTTCATCTTAATCATATAAACTGAATACTCCATATATGTAGCCCCCAAGTGCCGGGTTGTTGTGCTTGCAGCAAGCTGGGACTTGTAATTGCTTCTAAAAACTTCAATCAGTGTAACCCCCAAGGGCCGGGTCATTATGCAATAATGAGCAGGAACTTTGTAAACATAACTATGTAGATTTTAGCAGTGATGTGTAGCCCCCAAGGGCCGACTCATTATAATACGATGAGTCGGGTCTTCAATAAGACTAAAAATGACTTGGCATTAGCCCCCAAGTGTCATGATGCATGCTTGCAGCGACATGAGACTTGCATGTAATCTCGATTTGAATAATGTAGCCCCCAAGTGCCTGGTTGTAAGCCTGTAGCGACTCGGGACTATTCCTTTCATTGTAGAATAAATCATATCCTTTGATAAAATAATAGCCATTGCGCTAAAGCGACTTTGAAAACTTAATAATACCGGTTATTAATAACCATAAAAATCCAGCCATGTTGGCTATTCAAGATAATATAATCCGGTATGAAAACCTTATTCATTCAATATCATAATGAAAATTCAGCCAAGTTTGGCTATTTGAATAATATGACCCAATGATTTATAAGCGCATGATTCCAATGGCGCAATCCAAATATATATACTGGCGACTTATAGTCCAAAGCCAGGCCGGTTTAACAAACCTGTTTCTGTATACAACAAGTTTAAAGTGTCCTGGCGATTTACCGCCGGACGGGTCATAATGCCCAACATATAACCCGGGTTTATAACCAAGGCTGCACTTAAGAATAATCAAATATGAAATCGATCATACCTGTGACATTGAATCACATTGTTGGTTTTACCAATTTTTTGTAGTAAAGGTGATAACCCCAATCTTGAGTACTGATAACTCCTTCCATATTGTGCCGGTTTATCATAAAACCATGCCGGGTTGTGATAAACACCGGTTTACTCCATAATAGGATGGCAACAGAAAATCAAACCGGGCAGACAGTCTCCGGATTAAGATTTGACCGTGTTCCGTCAATTTGTAATTGACAGTTTGGGCCGGTTTAAAATTTTGTCGGTTTAAAAACGCAACAAAAATAAAAGAAACAGCTATCAAGGAAAATATTGAAGCAAAGGCAATGATCAAACCATTTGCAAAAAGAGGCTTATTTGAGCTGATCAGATGGCGTTACCATGGTCGGACACGACCAATCTCCCGATAGGTGTAGCTATGGTTCAAGTCAGCCAGGTCCCAAAATGAAACCGTGGCATTTATGCCGATCAAGTGGCATGGCAATGGTTCGGGTTCGACCAAGCTCCCAAGTGATTCTGTGACCTTAGGCCGATCAAGAGGCATGACTGGTTCAGACGTGACCAAGTCCCCAAGTGATCTGGTGGCTCTCGCCTATCAAGAGGCGTGACTATGGTTCAGACATGACCACAGGTCCCCAAGTGATGCTGTGGCTTTACGCCTATCAAAAGGTGTTGCTATGGTTCGGATACGACCAAGCCCCCAAGTGATTAATAATATGATAAGCCAATAAGGTAGGATACCCATGTTTGAACCGCGCATCATGGCAGCAGGTCCTCTTTGGCACCCTTTAACTTTTTGCAAGAGATAAATCCTTCTTGAACCGGGATTTTGAACCGGATATTAAGAGCTTCAAAGCTTTGTGGGAGATATCTTTCCCTTAACCAGATTGTAAACCGGAATCTTCATTTTCAGCCGGAAACTTTCTGGCGGCCTTTCAACTCGAACTTGCGAGAAGTTAATTCCTTTTTGAACCGGACATTTTTAAACCGGATTTGAGCCAGATACCAAGGGCTTCAGCTTTGTGTAGGAGACGGGATTCCCCTTAAATCGGATTATAAACCGGAAGCATCATTGTGAGCCGGAATATTTCTGATGGCCTTTAAATTTTCATCAATATGGCGATTTAGGGTCCTGCATTAGATAATTTTGCAAGCCGGAGTAATCGCTCTTTTAAAGAAAGCAATAAATAATACAAAAATATACTGGATGAATTTCACCTGATATGCTAGGCCAGTAATTATCCACGCGGAGTTGATGATCACCATGGTGAAGCGGAAATCAATCATGGGTGAATCCGCCGTAGGAGCAGACAGATGATCCGGCCATGGCGCTGTAACCCAGTGCGAACGAGCAAGTTGTCCTCCGCGTTTGTAAGCTGGCACGGACGCGTGAACCGGCAGCGAACACGGACGGGCGAGTCGTCCGTGGCATTGTAAGGTGGTGCAGTCGGGCGAGTCGGCCGGCGCGTTGATGTAACTGGTCCGCAGGGGCGATGGCTGTATATAACAACACTATAGGACAGAGTGATTGTTTTCAAAAAATTAATAAGTACTGATAAAAAGTAAACTGGACGGATATCACCTGGTCGTTTTTACTTGCGGCAACTTTGACCGGCCAGTGGCGACTTGGGCTGCAGCGAGAGAGCCCCGGCGAAGTAGAGCAGGAGCGACTGGAGGCTAGGCACTGTCTTTGATCCGCCACCACTGCTGCCGGTATGAGTCATGAGATGTTAAGCCAGAACACTGTATCCGATGCATCTTTGGTGAAGGTTAGACCGGACGTACTATATGCATGTACACTGTTGCATAGTTTTCTCCCAATCTGCTCGTAGGTACAGTAGCTAATTTAAACTTGCGTATCTTCATTGCTTGGAATAATACTCCTTGGCACTACCACTTGATTCCTTTGCACGGGGACAACAGCATGTGGGATTTCATGAACTCCGTGCATGGAGCCAGCTGCCGCTAGAACAACGTGGCCGAGGCGCCGGCTCAGTTCTCCATCATTCGGGGCGACTCAGACGCAATGACAGAGGCAGACGGCGGGTTGTGTTTCGCGAGGCCCAGCGGCTTGAGGCAGAAACGACCGAGGCAGACGGCAACTCTAGGCGGTTCAATAGTACTCATGGCTGATTTGACCCAAAAAATAATAATCAAAAAACGAATCTGGACCTTGCTGTATAGATTATCTTTTCCCAAAACCAGAATTTTCACGTGGATCTTTGTGAGCTGAACGAACATAGCTTTAGCAATTGAGGAATAGTGAATCAACCTAGTCCTTCGCGTATAGCAAGCAGATGAACTTTTAGGCAATAATTGGCCTGGGAACTTGTTCCCTTGTAGGTTTGCCCCTCCGTGTAGCAAACGGATATTCTGAAAAAGTGCCAATTGATTTGCACGACTCGGTCTTTGCGCCAGGGAGTCGTACTCAATCTAGTCTGATTGGACCATTTTGCCTTCACATAGAAAAAAATACTAATACCGTACGCCTTGGATTTGCCTGCTACCACCACTGTGAATTTCCTCCAGACTTGTGTGTACACACCGCCACACATAGCAGATAATCTCGCGTGCATGTTTGTTCTGTTCCGGGTCAAAATATGGATTTGACTCGGACTTCACCTTTAGGAAAAGGCGTGACTGATTCCCTCGAGACATGGAGCCACACGTGGCTACAGCGAGTTTTTTCCTTCGATCCGAAAAGTGAGACGCTTTCGATGGATTTCTGCAATGGTGCGAAAAGAATATCCTGTTGGTTTCGGCGACCTTCGTAGGCAGCAGAATCCGATTTAGACGGATCACATGGTTATGTGCGGCCACGTGCGCAACCCTAAATTTTCCTTGAACCTTAGATCTCACAAATCTTCAAATCTGAACTGATGAACTTGACGCTGATACAAATCCTTTCAAACCAGCTTTTTTATTCGAAAAATTACGAGCCCCTCGATCCCTAGGAGTGATCCCTCCAAGAACTCAACACCACTGTGCGCCTGGCCCCACGGTGGGCGCCAACTATCGTGGAAACGTCACGGCAGATGTCCTTAGTGTCAGGACTTAGTCGCGAGGCCAACGCATCTATGTGGTAGCTTGAGAGGGGTTGAGCGGGACGAGAGACGCGATGTTTTACCCAGTCGGACCCTCACGGTGGAGGTAAAAGCCTACATCCTACTTCATTGATATTGATGATGATGATGATCACGGTTACAAGAGTGCTCTATCTTGAGAGCTATTGTCTAAACCTAACTTGTCCAACTCGTGGAACTTGTCCATCTTTTCCCTTTTGGGGAGCCCTGCCCCTCCTTATATATGTTGGAGGGGCGGTTTACATGTGGAGTCCTATTAGGATTAGGACTAGTCTATCTCTAATACAAAACGGATACAAGTCCAGGTCTTAACTCCTTGTAAGATAAATGTTCCTCATGCCTTTCCTGTTAAACCGGCCCACCATTAAACATGAACCGGCCTTCTGGGCCTTGGGCCTTGTCATCCGTCTGTCCCACATGCTGGATCACCAGTGAGTCATAATGACCAGGTGGGTTGCTTGTAAACCGCCAGGTCAGGGCGGGTCGCCAGTAACTCGCCAAGTGTCAGCGGGGTCTTCAGATAAACCGCCAAGTCCTGGCCGGGTTAACTTCTGGCCGGTTTACGCCGCGGGGTATATCCCCGACAGCGACGGATTCCCCTCTCCGGAGCCCCGAACGGACTCCAGATCAGCCCTCCCGAGAGAGTTTAGGGCTTGGCGGTGGATCTGTATCGTAAAACGCAATGAATACTTCTCTTTGTTTTTCTCTCCCTGAAAGTGAATATATGGAGTCAGGGTTGAGGTCGGTGGAGCATCAGGGGGGCCCACGAGGCAGAGGGCGCACCCAGGGGGGTATGGCGCGCCCCCACCCTCGTGGGCAGGGTGTGGGCCCCCTGACGTGGATCTTTCCTCCAGTATTTTTTATATATTCCAAAATAATTCTCCGTTGATATTCAGATCATTCCGAGAACTTTTATTTCTGCACAAAAATAACACCATGGCAATTCTGCTGAAAACAGCGTCACTCCGGGTTACTTCCATTCAAATCATGCAAGTTAGAGTCCAAAACAAGGGCAATTTTTTTTTGGAAAAGTAGACACGACGGAGACGTATCAACTCCCCCAAGCTTAAACCTTTGCTTGTCCTCAAGCTATTCAGTTGCTAAACTGAAAGTGATAAAGAAAAACTTTTACAAACTCTGTTTGCTCTTGTTGTTGTAAATATGTAAAGCCAGCGTCCAAGTTTTCAGCAAATATTATGAACTAACCATATTCACAATAACACTTAGGTCTCATGTTTACTCATATCAATGGCATAATCAACTAGCGAGCAATAATAATAAATCTTGGATGACAACACTTTCTCAAAATAATCATAATATGATATAACAGGATGGTATCTCGCTAGCCCTTTCTGAGACCGCAAAACATAAATGCAGAGCACCTTTAAAGATCCAGTCATAGTCATACTCAATGTAAACTAACAGTAATGGATGCAAATGACAGAGGTGCTCTCCAACTGGTGCTTTTTAACAAGAGGATGATGACTCAACATAAAAGTAAATAGATAGGCCCACTGCAGAGGGAAGCAGGGATTTGTAGAGGTGCCAGAGCTTGGTTTTGAAATAGATATGAATAATATTTTGAGCGGTATACTTTTATTGTCAACATAACAACCGAGAGATCTTGATATCTTCCATGCTACACACATTATAGGCGGTTCCCAAACAGAATGGTAAATTTTATACTCCCTCTCCACCAACAAGCATCAATCCATGGCTTGCTCGAAACAACGAGTGCCTCCAACTCACAAGAGTCCCGGGGGAGTTTTGTTTGCAGTTATTTTGATTTGATTTGCTTAAAGCATGGGACTGGGCATCCTGGTGACCAGCCATTTTCTCGTGAGTGAGGAGCGGAGTCCACTCCTCTTGAGAATAACCCGCCTAGCATGGAAGATACAAACAGTCCTAGTTGATACATGAGCTATTCGAGCATACAAAACAGAATGTTTATTTGAAGGTTTAGAGTTTGGCACATACAAATTTACTTGGAACGACAGGTAGATACCGTATATAGGTAGGTATGGTGGACTCATATAGAATAACTTTGGGGTTTACGGAATTGGATGCACAAGCAGTATTCCCGCTTAGTACAAGTGAAGGCTAGAAAAAGACTGGGAAGTGACCAGCTAGAGAGCGACAACGGTCATGAACATGCATTAAAATTAATCAACACCAAATGCAAGCATGAGTAGGATATAATGCACCATGAACATAAATATCGTAGAGACTATGTTGATTTTGTTTCAACTACATGCGTGAACATGTGCCAAGTCAAGCCACTCGAATCGTTCAAAAGAGGATACCACCCTATCATACCACATCACAACCATTTTAATAGCATGTTGGCACGCAAGGCAAACCATTATAAGCTCCTAGCTAATTAAGCATGGCATAAGCAACTATAATCTCTAATTATCATTGCAAACATGTTTATTCATAATAGGCTAAATCAGGAACGATGAACTAATCATATTTACAAAAACAAGAGAGGTCGAGTTCATACCAGCTTTTCTCATCTCAATAAGTTCATCATATAATCATCATTATTGCCTTTCACTTGCACGACCGAATAGTGTGGATAATAATAATAGTGCACGTGCATTGGACAAATATGGAATCTGCAAGCATTCAATTCAAGAAAGAAGACAAGGTAATATGGGCTCTTTGTTAGATCAATAATAATGCACATGAGAGCCACTCAACATTTTCATTATGGTCTTCTCCTCTCGACCCCCAAAGAACAAGAAAAGAAATAAAACTATTTACACGGGAAAGCTCCCAACAAGCAAAAGAAGGACGAGAAATCTTTTTGGGTTTTCTTTTTAGTTACTACTACTACAGGCATGGAAACTAAACTAACTAAAAGCTACAACTAATTTTTTTGTTTTGTTTTTCTTAAGGTTTATCAAACACACAAGAAGAAAGCATATAAAAGGGAAATAAACTAGCATGGATATTACAATGAAAAAGTATGAGCACCGATAACTAGCATCAGTGTGTGAACAGGAATGTAATGTCGGTGAGAGATACGTACTCCCCCAAGCTTAGGTTTTGGACTAAGTTGGTCTATGGACATGGCTGGCCTGGCGGATATCTAAAGTAATAGTTGGGTTCATATTGAGAAGGATCCCCCTGGTGCCACTGGTTGGCAATCTCCTCTGGATTTCACTGATAAACAGACTACCGGTGAGGATCAAATTGTGGTTCTGGCTCTGGCTCTATAGCTGGTGTGGGGTTTCGGTTGGCGTGAATGCGGCTTTCGGCGGAACAAGGTACCACTACAAAAAAGACACATCCGTGACATTTTGGGCCGAACAATTTTTTTCTGTCATACTTATGACACTTCTATGACAATAATTGTGACAAAACACGGTATCATCATAGATGTGGTGGCGTCCTACTTCTATGACAAAAAAATCATGACAGAAAATGGGTTTTTGTCCTGGGAGGGACGGAGACGCAGCTGCATGACATTCTTTGGGCCGTCCATGATGGAAAAAACCATGGTAGAAGCGAGGGCGAGGAAAATATCGGGGTGTTCCTGATTACGATGGGTGGTCGAGGCTGAGCGATGCGCGTTTCTCTCATGCACGCACGCGCGTGGGTGCGAGGCGTTATGCTCTAACTGAACCCGAGCAAGGCGTTGGGCTCTAACTGAACCCGAGCGATTGCACTGCAGGCTATGCGCTACTAAACCCGAGCGATCGATCGATGGCTGTTAACTGAACCCGATCGAGCGATTCCTTCGCTACTGCTGCTAACTGAAGCCGATCGATGCTGCCTTTGGATGAACAGTGAGCGTTGCTGGGTTGGGGGGTTTGGATGAACAGTTCCCGGTGGGGGTGGATGAACAGGACCCCGTGGTGTTGCCTCTGGATGAACAGGACCCCGATCGATCGAGCCGGTTGGGGCTGGATGAACAGGACCCCGTGGAGGGCTGATGAACAGACCACCGTGGAGGGCTGGATGAACAGTAGCCCATGGAGGGGTGGTTGAACAGGAGCCGAGCCCGTGGAGAGGGCTGGTTGAACAGTAGCCGGTGGAGTAGCACGCGGTGGAGGCTGGATGAACAGGAGCCCGTGGATGAACAGTCGCAGGTGGAGGCTGGAGGAGGTCGACGGTGGATGAACAGTAGCCCGTGGAGGCTGGAGGGGGTCGACGGTGGAGATGAACAGTATCCCGTGGAGTCCCATTTTGCGGTACGCCACACCCCTCCCGATGAACAAGACCCCCGTTTCGACCGTAGCACTCCAACACAAGTCCGTTTCCTCTGTTTTGCGGTATGCCACACCCCTCCCGATCAACAGGACCCCCGTTTCGATCGTAGGAGGTCCGTTTCCTCTATTTCGCGGTATGCCAGACCCCTCCTGATGAACAGGATCCGTTTCGAACGTGGCCGGTCGAACATAAGGCCGTTTCCTCCGTTCCGCAGTACGTCAGGCCTCGTTTCCATCGGCTGTTCCGTCCAAGCCCTCCCAATGAACACGACGACACATTCCGTTCCGACCCAGCCGGTTGGCTCCCCATGAACATGATGATGACGCTGTTTCTCCGTACACGAGCCCTGGCCGTACGTACGCGCGAGTAGGTGTTCGAGACCCTGCCCGTATGTACGTACATGGTCGTATTTACTTTCTTGCACCCTGGCCGATGTACATACGTGTACATGCTACGTGCGCACCTCTACTACGACACGTGCACGCCTCTACATCAACCAGTATGTACGTACACGTTCGCGACCAGAATGACAACGCTACGTACGCTTCGACCAGGTGGGTCCCGACTGTCAGGCACTTCCTTGCGTGTGAAGATGTAGCTAGTGGGTCCCAGCAGTCAGGGGGCGAATCGTTTTTTTGCCCGGACGCACTTCCTTGCGTGCGATGTAGCTGGTGGGTCCTAGCAGTCAGGGGGGTGAATCATTTTTTGCCCGGACGCACTTCCTTGCGTGCGAAGATGTAGCTAGTGGGTCCCAGCAGTCAGGGGGAAACATTTGTTTCGCGAAATACGGTGGCCCGTCCGGTGGGTCCCCGTTGTCAGGTGGAGGAATAATGATTTTGTGCGTAATAATGAGGCACTTCCTTGTTGCGGCCGTGGACCCAGCTGTCAGCCTCTCCACGTACAGTCCACGTCCGATGGAAGTCGTTCCTTAACCACGCCGCTCCGGGATCACCAGGGCGGTGGACGACGGCGAGGCCTAGGAAGGGGACAATGCAGAGCCGGGGAAGACGCGTCGGTGGATGCCCACGCATAGAGGAGTACGAGGGTTCACTGGTTTGCTACGGTGTGAGGCTGCCATCGCCGCACAATAACAGGGGGTGTGGGTGAATAGAGGGATGGCCTGGCCAACGGTGGGAATAGTAGGGGCGGTGAGGCATCCGGGGCAGCACAGCCGGCCACGGGAGGCAGGAGCATGTGGCACGACCGGCGCTGCTTTGGGCGGCTGGAGCAACAAGACCAGAGGTTTAAGAAGCACTATGGACGTTGGATGGACATCGTACGGTCACTGGAGTTAGAATCATTCATATTGACTAAGTTGACAAAGCACTCCGTCCCCATGAACTTAGTAGGCCGACAAGTTAGCCTCCCACCAAGGTGGGTCCCAACTAGCAGCGGGAGTATTCATTTTTTTTTGTGCGTAATAAGGACGCACCTCCGGTGGGTCCGAGCTGACAGCGGGGGGAACGTTTTTTCGCTAAATACGTTGGCCCGTCCGGTGGGTCCCAGCAGTCAGGGGGGAAACGTTTTTTTCCGCCAAATACGGTGGCCCGTCCGGTGGGTCCCCGCTGTCAGGTGGAGGAATAATTATTTTCCGTGTAATAAGGAGGCACTTCCTTGCGGCTGCCGTGGACCCAGCTGTCAGCCTCTCCACGTACAGCACTCTTCCGATGGAAGTCGTTCCTTGACCACGTTGACCATGCCGCGCCGAGAGCACCAGGGCGGTGGACGACGGCGAGGCCTAGGAAGGGGACGACGCGAAGCCGGGGAAGACGCGGTAGTAGATGCCCACGCGGAGAGGAGTACGAGGGTTCACTGGTTCGGCTGCCGTGTGAGGCGGCCGTCACCGCAGAATAACTAGGGGTGTGGGTGAGTGGAGGGATGCCCTGGCCAGCAGTGGGAGTAGTAGGGGGCGGTGAGGCCTACGCGGCAGCACAGCCGGCCACGGGAGGCAGGAGCAGGCGGCACGACCGGCGCTGCTTTGGGCGGCTGGAGCAAGAAGGCCAGAGGTTGAAGAAGCACGACGGCCTTTGGATGGACATCGTACGGTCACTGCAGCTAGAATCGTTTATATTGACTAAGTTGACTGAGGGAGTCCTTGATTAGGGGGTGTCCGGATGGCCGGACTATACCTTCAGCCGGACTCCTGGACTATGAAGATACAAGATTGAAGACTTCGTCTCGTGTCCGGAAGGGACTTTCCTTGGCGTGGAAGGCAAGCTTGGCGATACGGATATGTAGATCTCCTAGCATTGTAACTGACTTTGTGTAACCCTAACCCTCTCCGGTGTCTATATAAACCGGAGGGTTTTAGTCCGTAGGACAACATACAGGACAACAATCATACCATAGGCTAGCTTGTAGGGTTTAGCCTCCCCGATCTCATGGTAGATCTACTCTTGTACTACCCATATCATCAATATTAATCAAGCAGGACGTAGGGTTTTACCTCCATCGAGAGGGCCCGAACCTTGGTAAAACTTCGTGTCCCTTGCCTCCTGTTACCATCCGGCCTAGACGCACAGTCCGGCTCCAGCCCAAAATAGCTCCCAGGCAGAGCCTCCCCAGGCCACAACCAAACTATGAGGCCCTTCATGGCCTGTTCGGCCGCCTTGTGGAGCTCGACCAGCTGCTTCAGCTGGTCGCTCAGGGGCACGGGGTGTCCGGCCTCAGCATACTGAGACCAGAACACCTTCTCTGTCGAGCTGCCCTCCTCGGCTCGATAGAACGCGGCGGCATCGGACACGCTACGGGAAAGATCTGCGAATGCTCCTGGAGAGCTCCGGATTCGGGTAAGTAACAAGTAACTCACGTTTATGTGTTTGCTTTGCATAAAGAATGCCTTACCCGCCGCTATCTTTTTCACCGCATCCAACACCTGAAGGGTCTTCTGGGATTCGGCCTTGGCAGACTTGGCATTTTCAATAGCCATTATGAGCTCGGACGCTCGCGTCTTTGAGTCAAGCTCCAAACTCTCATGTTTTTTCATGAGAGCCTGGAGCTCTTGCCGCACCTTGCCAACCTGGACCTCATACTTCTCCCGCTCGGTGCGCTCCGTGGCCGCCCTCTTCTCGGCCTCGACCAGCGCTTGCTTAAGGGTCGCCACCTTAGACGTGGCCCCTACAATAGCCACGATAATCCTGTCATTTCTTGCAATTGCACCTTTTTTATATAATATTTAAACAAGGTATTTCTTACCTTCCTTGTCCTCGAGCTGCTTCTTGGCCCGCCCGAGCTCTTGCTCGGACTGCTCGAGGTTCTGCTTTAGCGTGTCCACTTCTGCAGTTAGTGCGGCGGACGCCAGCAGAGAAGCCTGCATACGCATATTGACTCTTTTTTGTTAGACTCCTGTGAATTTTATTGATCCTCTTTTCGGCTTTTCTTCCCGAACGCCAAACAGAGCATTAGGGGCTACTGTCTATGCGGTAATATTATTTACACATTCTTTACTTACCTCAAAGCCTGTTAAAAGGCTAGTACAAGCTTCAGTCAGTCCGCTCTTAGCGGACTGAACCTTCTGGACCACCGCACTCATAATGGTGCGGTGCCCCTTGTCGATGGAGGCGCCTTTGAGCACCTCCAACATATTGTCCGGCGCCTCCGGTTGGACGGGGGTCACCGGCATGGTGGGCTTGCTCCTCTTGGAAGGAGGTCGCCCGCCGGACTCTGGAACCTTTGAAGGTTCCAGAGCAGCGTCCGGCCTAGAGCCGGACTTGGAACCCTCGGGGGTTTTATCCCCTTTACTCCTGGAGTCCGGGAGGTCGCCTTGCGGCGCCTCCACGACCACCTCCTCCTGGCTGGGAACCTGTCGGTACAACACTTCGGCGTCATCCGTAGGGCGGGGGGAGGTAGCCGTCGGAAGCGAATTCACATCCGACGAGTCCAGTGAACCGCTCGATGGCTCGTCGAGCCGGTCTTTGGGTGGGCTGCATAATCATATTCGACATAAGGGAAAGCTGTGCAATAAAGGAATACTATGAATTACTCTGGTATTCGGATACTTACGATTTCGCCAGGGGCTTGGCCCTGAGCGGCCACTCCTCTCCGCCGTCGTCGGCGTCGGTGGAGTAGTCCGGAGGAAGGGTTTTCCCCTTCTTGGACCCTTCGGCGCTTCTCTCCCCCGCTGGAGGGGGAGAGGTCTCTTCTTCATCCTCCTTGTTTTCGCGGGAGGAATGCGCCTTGGAGCCGGATGATGAACCCCACACCTCCTGGCACCGGGCACTTTTTCGAGTCCCCGTGGCCTTCTGTGGCCTTCTTCTCCGGCACCACATGGGGTGCTGGAACCAGCACCTTCGCCAAGCGGGCATCAGCTGGGTCTTCGGGCAAAGGAGCCGGACAGTTGATCTGTCTGGACTTCGCCTGCCAAGCCTGTCAAAGGTAAGGGAGCTTAGATCCCGCATAGAGTCAAACTATGAACAACTAATACCCTATAAAAGGTACAAACAACTTACTGCGCTAGCATGACGCTGCGCGCTGAATCCGCGATCCTCGGTAGCGGATGCGGGAGCCTCGGCGCCCTTGAAGAGCACCTTCCAAGCATCTTCGTACGTCGTGTTGAAGAGCCTGCTCAGAGTTCGGTGCTGCACCGGGTTGAACTCCCACAGATTGAAGGCCCGTTGTTGACACAGGAGGATCCGGCGGATGAGCATAACCTGGACTACGTTGACAAGCTTGAGCTGCTTGTCCACCAGGGTTTGGAGGCATGTTTGCAGTCCAGTCACCTCTCCTTTGCTGCCCCACGACAGGCCCGTCTCTTTCCAGGACGTGAGCCGCGTTGGGGGTCCGGACCGGAACTCGGGGGCTGCGACCCACTCAGGGTCACGCGGCTCGGTGATGTAGAACCACCCCGATTGCCACCGCTTCAGGGTCTCCACAAAGAAGCCCTCGAGCCATAAGACGTTGGGCATCTTGCCCACCATGGCGCCTCCGCACTCCGCCTGGTTGCCGCGCACCACCTTCGGCTTGACATTGAAAGTCTTGAGCCATAGGCCGAAATGGGGGCGGATGCAGAGGAAAGCCTCGCACACGACGATAAACGCCGAGATGTTCAGGATGAAGTTCGGGGCCAGATCATGGAAATCCAGGCCGTAGTAGAACATGAGTCCCCGGACGAATGGGTTGATAGGAAACCCCAGTCCGCGGAGGAAGTGGGGAAGGAACACTACCCTCTCATGGGGCCTTGGGGTGGGGAGGAGCTGCCCCTCTTCGGGAAGCCGGTACGCGATGTCGTTAGACAAGTATCCGGCCTTCCTCAGTTTTTTGATGTGTCCCTCCATGACGAAGGAGACCATCCACTTGCCTCCCGCTCCGGACATGGCTGGAGAAGGTTGAGTTGGGGAGTGCGGACTTGGGCGCTGGAGCTCGAGTGCGCGAAAATGGATAGGCAAAGGAGGAAGAAGGCGTACGTGAAAAGGTGGATCCTTATCCCCTTATATGGGTGCCGTAATTAATGGCGCAGTTGGGTTACCCACGCCCGTATTGATGAGAATCCCGGAATAAGGGGACACGATCTCTTCTTCGACGAGACGTGCCAAGGAAACCGCCTCGCATGACACGCTGAGGTGGGACAATGAAACGATTCGAATAAAGGCTTGGCCGTGGCGATGACACACTACGGAATACGTCAGCAGATTAGATTTGTGTAAATATTATTCTCTCTATGGCAATATGT